>NC_092206.1:14103352-14181285 GCF_043381705.1 Parasteatoda tepidariorum
ATATATATATATATGTTTCTTATGAATTTTTCTCATTGAATCGAATGAAACTACGAACGAATAGTTTTAATTGAGCTTTTTGTATAAAAAGTACTCTTTTTGACATGTACTAATGTGCACTTTTTACAATGCTTTGAAGGATGTATCTGAACGTATAATGTATCTTTTTGACGCAATTTTTTTATGCTTTATTAAAAGATAAAAAACAGAAATTTATAAGATGAATAGGTTTTGTATTAAAGATTTTCCATGTAAAAAGTACATAGCTGTACTTGCATTTATTAACGTATCTCTGATTTCCATACAGACTAGTGAGATATTGTTTGTTATGAATTTTTCTAGCATAATCGAAGAGCAACTATGCGTAAATAGGCACAAATGCAAATATTTTTAGTAAATAAAACCCATATAACTTTTAAACTACTGGTCTGATCATCTTGTAAATGATTTGATTCAATTTTGCATAACAAAATGCATCAAAAGCAATGCATCACTTGCATGTTTGGAAGAAATTCAATTAACCCCCTCAAATTACTCCCATTTTTCTTAAAAAAGAGAAGAAACGTACAGAGGAGAGTAGCTGGGTTTTTAGGTATCATTTGTAATGACGTAGCAACGCTTTCTGTCGAAAAATATTTTTGGTGTTATTTATTCTGGAGGAACACTCTTTTTATTTCTATAATTACTGAATTAAAATGTATTTCATAGAAACTGCAAGAAATTGTGCTATTGTCACAACGACGAGTTATGAATGCGACGAATTGCCATCGCGACGAATTGTGCCCAAGATGAATTGTGCCCCTGACGAATTATGCCCACAACGAATTGTTGCTGCAATGAACTGCTTCTGTGATGAATTGCTGCTGCTGGGAACTGTCGCTGGGATGAATTGTTACTAAGATATGAATTGTTACTGGGGTGAATTGTTGCTGCGATGAATTTTTACTGAGATGAATTGTTACTGGGATGAATTGTCGCAACGACGAATTTTGCTCGCGATGAATTGTGCTCGCAACAACTAATTATTACTGCATTGACCTGTTTCTGAGATGAAATGTTGCTGCTGGAAATTATTGCTGGTATGAATTGTTACTGCGATGAATTGTGGTCACGATGTATTGTCTCAATGACGAATTTTGCTCACGACTAATTGTGCTCGCAACGAATTATGCCTACAACGAATTGTAGCTGCGATGAACTGTTTCTGCGATGAATTGTTGCTGACATGAATTGTCGCTGCGATTAATCGTTACTGCGATGAATTGTTATTGCGATGAATTGTGGTCTCGATGAATTGTCGCAACGACGAATTGTGCTCTCTGTATAATGTGCCATAAAAAATTGTGTGCAATGAACAGTCACCACGACGAACTATACGAGACTAATTGAAGCAGAACCTCAATTAATGGCTCATCTTAAAATATATCAAAATATTAGTGTCCTTTTTCTCAAACCACGAAAATACTGGATAATTATAAATTTTTTTGCGTTGACAAAAAAAAAATTACTTATTATTCTTTACAAGACGTGACAAAAGCGGAATTGAATAAATTTATCTCGGTAGCTTAATTAAACCATCTTGTCAGCAAATTAATTGAAAAATTCTCGATCGCGATATCTGGAAGTCCTTGAAAAGAACATTTATATTCCTAAAACACTTAATTGACAAAATCGTACGAGATTAGAGTCTCACAATTCATTTCTTTCTTCGAAAACTTTTAATGTTTTCCATTCTCGCTGGAAACAACAAAAAGAAACTTTTTCCTGATGTCTAACATTCTGACAAATTTCCAATTCAAAAGTGTCTTTGATCTTTTATCTTGTAAGCATAATTTTTTTTTTCCGTATGCGAGTGAAAAACTGTCCCGCGCCACAATTGGGAACAGCAATAACTGCTTCATTTAAATTTCTATACGATCGTTTTACTTTATTTGCTTCTCATTCACAATAGAAAAAGTCGTCTGACAAAGGCATATAATGAAATTGAGTTAAAGAAAAAACGTTCTAAAGGTATAAATTTGGGAATTTATAAATGAAGTTGGCAACACTCTGAACGGATTCAATTTAATTAAGATGTTTTACACTCTTTGCCATACTCTTTTTCTAAATGATGTTGCCAACCGCTAGAGATTTATTTTTTTTTATAAATATCACTTTCTTTGCTTGTTTCTTTTTTTTTATTTAATTAAAGAAGCCGTTGTAATACTGCTCGTAATGATATTCAGGAAATTCCTCGTTAAAGTGTTGGGGGAAAAGGCGCATATTTTTTTTTATTTTCTTCTTTTTTTTAAGCATTATGCGTTTTAAGAAATGGATGAAGAATGCTTTTGGTAATCAGTCACCAGGTAATGAGATTTTTTTTGCTTAAATAAAGTTACTAATAAAAATTTAAATTTTAATTAATTTGAAAGTAAGAAAAAGTATATTTTTTTATAGTTCGTGTGATTAGTTAGGAATTTAACCCCATAATTGATTACTTAACTAATCACAACGTCAGTAAGATACGCTAATGTGTTAATTGAATTGATTGTGAGGTTTAACTTTACAGTGACCGAAAAAATTATAGGCTGCGGCATATAAACGGTTTTATAGAAAGATAAAAAATACATAGTGCAAATGCATCTTTATAAACAACTTGAAATTTATTAGTTGGTACAGTGAGCTAAAAAGATATACATATCACTCTGTTTAAGTTTCAATTTAATAATATGCTGATCTGTCCGAAATTGTAACTTTCTAGTGGGGAACCTTAACAATACAGCAAGCCAAAGAGTTTTACCACAGTGAAATTCTTTGTAAATAGTTGTAAATATAATTTAACTTACACAACCAAGAACTATATGGATGATGAAATTCGATCACGCAACCGCCTCCATTTGGTACGTTTTAGGTCTTTTTGTTCTAATAGAAAAAAAAAATTACCTAATGTTCGCTAAAATGCAACTACTGAGTTGAAATTTGACGAGCTGATAGGAACACTTTTAATTATAAAATTAACAAGAATTTTCTTCCAAATTCCTATTGGTTTGAAAGTATTCACTTTTTCCCTTTAAATAATAATTATTTACCCATAGTTGTAAGAACAAAACTATCACTTTCGCAATATACATTTCATAAACTCGTAGTTCTCTAGATGTCAAAGTAAGAAAAAAATTATGATAAATAAAAAAATAAGAGACTAGATTTTGCCAGATACCTCAATATTAATATTCAAATTTTCAAAAATGGTAAGACTAAAAAGAAATAAAAAACTGCTCCCAATTCGAACTGTTTTATGATATAGGATTATCGTTGCATATTGTAATCAAGTAAAATTACTTCTTATTTATAACTTTATATTTGTGTAGCATATTCCATATTCCTAAGTTTAGTTTTTTTTCACGTCCTATTGGTTATTTTTTTCAAATCTGGGGATCGTTTCAAGTCTTTGCCTTAAACATATTAATAAAATGTGCTTACAGAAAATTGTAATAACGACATATTCTACAAGCAAAACAATATTTTTTATCAATTTTTAAGAGGGAAAAAAACAATGAGGAGTGCGAAGCATGGAGATTGGTGTGTGAACCGAACATAGGGTGGAGCATCTTAGAATTTCTTAAAAAAACTCTGGAGTATAGTTATTTAAAGTAATGATGACAAAATTTAAGGATTAGATTCGAATGAATGTAGAGTTTAATAACATAAAGCTGGTTGTATCGCTATACTACTGATATATACCAATAGCAGTACCATAACCATAATAAAACCATTTTAAAATGCAAGATTGAAAAATTTTGAAAAATAATATACTTTACGTAGATGAGAATTTTAACAGATAAGAATTAAAGCTATTCTGAATTAGAGAAAAGCATTAATTATTGTAGTTTAAGATTTTTAATGTTTCCACTCAAAATATCACAGTTCATCTTTGAAACTGTGAAATAAAGCATAAACCATGAAAAAAATTTAAACATTCAACGAGATTCCGTGCCAAATAAAAATAAAAAAATTTAATGAATGGCTTTTTTAATCAAATCTCTGAAAATGCATGTTTTATGCAGAAAAATTTATCAAAACTATATCAGAATATTAAAAGAAATCTGATAATTAATCCCAAAGATAAATCGACTGAATTATTTTTGTATTTGACATTTTGCATTGACATTTTATAATTAATAAAATCTCTGGGGATTTTTTTTTTCATTTGTTTCTTTTATTCTCTTCTTTAAGTTGTCAAGTTCTAAATTCCCATCACTCAAACTCAATATTTATGAAATCAAATAAAAGATAAGAAGAACTATCAAAAAATGAATTTTTACATATTTCCAAATTCAAACACCGTCAAAAGAAAAGTATTGTATCCACACAAAAAAATTATAAACATCAAACAAGATTAGGTGATGAAAGAAAATAAATGCCTTGTTTTGAAATCAAAGGCTCTGAAGATAAATTCTTTTGTTAAAGGGATTTTTAAAAGAAAATATTAGAAACTTCCAATGAATACCTGGTGTAAAAAAGTCCCTTAATGCATATGCCTATACAATCTGGATTCTACTTTTATAAAACGCGATCCGCTCCCAAATTGAAAAAAAGGTAGTTCGCAAATACAGATTTAATACTGCGCAGTAATGGCTTCAATCTCTTTTCCTGTTGAAATGGGTGATAAAAAGAAAGTGTTGATGTGACGTCTCTTCACTTTGAAAGTAGCTGCTTTTTATTGACAAGTCTCGAATCACTATTTTCACACCCCGTAGGCCTGAAGAAGAAAATAAATTATTTAAAAGTTTTACTTCGGGAATAATAGAAATCATTTGCGATGGAATTTAATGTAGGATAGAGGCTTAAGAAAGAAAAACGAATTTCTGTTGGAAAATAAATTGGAATCTCTACTGTTGTCTACTTATTACCTGTTTAAATTTATGTATTTAAAAAAATGATGTTTGTGATTTTGAATTAAGATTAAAACTTTTCGGCAACTCCGTCATCATTTCGTATTACCTTGATTCATCAAAACTATTTCTTTTTTATTTCTAATGTCCACATGTGTTAACATTTCGTCAATTCTCGCATTTTACATGGCAAATTTGTTAGAAACTCTTTCAGGAGCACCATATTAGGTGGACCAACGTTGCTCCCACAACAAGGACAGGTAGTACAGAGAATGAAAGAACATCCATGCCTTGCCCGGGAATCGAAACCGGGAACCGTCCCGATACAAGGTCAGTTCCCTGATTCATACACAGCCCGGTAGTCTGATAACTGTAGTTTTGCCATAAATAGCCAAAATAATAAGCAGAATGAAATAACGATTATATCTATGCAACAGTATCAGTAATAGTATCAAAAAGGTTTTACTTTACATTATACTACCATGCAAATAGAATTAATGGGTATTAAAAGTTGAAAAAAAAATTTCATATATTTTGTCATTTATTTCAAAACAATAACCAATTTAGCGAGATTAGTTCCAAAATTTTACGAATAAATTTACACCCTTAAATCGCTTAGAAATTAGAAACATTTTAGAAAAAGTGCTGGAATATTTTATTTGGAATAAAAGAAACATACAGTATGAAATTAGATCTTTAAAAAAATATTATCTGAGAAGGATCCATCTGCGATATTTAAATTCGCTCAAAATAATTCTTATAATTTTTAACAATTCTTGATGATTTTCCGATTAGTAGTTAATTTTTATAATTAGGAAAGAAGTGGTAATTATTTATTTTAAAAAAAGTTTTTTTTCTTCTTGTTTTAACACAAAGAAATTTAAGTTTTGCTGAGCCCTATAAAACAACGTAGCCATTGGTGGAAAACTTTCTCCAATCAGTCATCAACAGAAAAATAAAAGTGACACTCGTAAAAACTGAGCTTATCTCTTCAAACCCAGAATATCTTACAATCAGAGACTATATATTGATTCCCCATATCAGAGATTTCGAATCTAGGGCACGCTTGTCACTAAACGACACGTGACAGGTAGTTTGGTAGAGCGCAAGAAGTACATATTATTAAATTACTTTTATTTATTTATTCTCACCAAAAACAGCATTTCGAAGGAAACATCTCCAATACTGGCAGTAATTAAAAGCATTTAATTCCCCTATCAGAAATGGCGAACCTAGGGCATGCTAGCCAATAAGTGACACTTGACAGGTAGTTTGGTAGCAAGTGAGTAATACTTATTATTAAATTACTTTTATTTATTTATACTCACTTACGGAAAACATCTCCAGTACTAGAAGTTATTAAAATCATTTAGTTCCTTTATCAGAAATGGCGAACCTAAGACTCACATGTCATTAAATGTAGGTATTTTGGTAGCAAGTGAGAGAAGTATATATTAAATTATTAAATTACTTTTATTTATTTGTACTCGCTGAAAACAACATTTCAAAGAAAACATCTTCAATACTAGCAGTCATTTTATTTTCCTATCAGAGGTTGGGAATTTAGGACACGCTTGTCAGTAAATAGCACGGTACAAGTATTTTGGTGGCACGCGATAAATACATATTAAATTACTTATATTTATTTATACTTATATTTATTTGAACTTATTACTTATTTATTTATATTAAATAAATATAAGTAATTATACTAATTACTTATATTAATTAACAGCATTTCCTGGAAAACATTTCCAATTCTAGCGGTCATTAAAATCGGATTCGAAAACAAGTATGGTTATTACGGTACGGGTATTCAAATGGGTATTCTATTCCCATCTGAAGCAGGTTAATAAAGATAAATATTGTTACCCCTCACTGTACCTAATGATATGATTTGAAATCGAAGTAGCAGTTCAAATATTGCTTTTTTAATGAGAAATATAAAAAATGACTCTCTAATTACCTAAATATAAACCGTAATTTAACTGACACACTAATCGAGAAAAGATTCGCTATCCTTCTGCTTAATAGGAATAAAATATCACAATATATCGCACTCAATTAGATGAAAAGAAGTATTTCAACAGTCTTTTTCAAGTGTTTTACTTAGCAACTTGTTGGCGGTATTTAAAATGCCATTAACTTTGAGAGAAGCAACAACTGAAGCACTTACTTAACGAGATACTAGCCCGTTACGGAACAAGTACTATCACAACTTTCTAAGCATCAATTCCTTTCTGAGTTGATGGAAGATAGAAAAAAAAACACTATCTCAAGAACTTTTTTTTGTTTGTTTACTGTGTTACGCAGCCTCATGAAAAAATAAGCGAAATCTATTTATTTTTACTTCGAATATTCGAGAAACTTATCTAAGAAACTTGGTGTATTGTAGAAGCATAAGCTACCGTGCTTTTAGCATGAGTATGTTAGTGTTGCCATACTGGCGAAACAATGCAGTTACATACATATTTATTTTTAAATTAAGATGCATGATTTTTTTCTAAAAAGATGTATCTTCATGTTTATAACTGTAGAAAATGGCCTTTTTTTACTTATATTCGTATCGTTTTGTTCGTGCTAATTGGCTTCGTCCATGTTCGACTTTATTTTAACTCCGCTAAAAGATTACAATATCAAAATTTTAACCTACGCAATCAAACAGAAAATAAAAGCTTAACCGTTTTTTTTTTCAAGTGTTTTCCTTAACAACTTGTTGACGGTATTTAAAATGCCATTAACTTCGGGAAAAGCAACAACTGAAGCACTTACTTAACTGGATACTAAGCCATTAAGGAACAACAAGCACTATCACAACAACTTTCTAAGCATCTATTCCTTTCTAAGTTGATGGAAGATAAAAAGACACTCTCTCAAGAACTTTTTTTTATTTGTTTCTTGTTTCCAAACATCTAAAAAAAAAAAAGGATTTTTCCTGGCAGGTGTTACGCTGCCTCATAAAAAATGAGCGAAATCCATTTATTTTTACTTCGAATATTCCAGAAGCCTATCTAATAAGCTCGGTATTTTAGAGACATAAGCTGTAGAATTTAGTACGAGATAAGTAAGTTGGTGATGTCATATTTACGAAACAATGTAAGTAGCTATATATGATTCATGCATTTTTTTTTAATATAAATTTTTCTTTTTTTTTTTAATTCGGAAGAAAATACCGTTTCGTTTTATGAATGATTTATGAATATTTTTTGTACTGCGTTAGTTTTTTTTTCTATTTAAGTTCGTTAAAATCAGTTAGTTATCTTATACGTGAAAAAAAATACGATGCCGTGTTTTTAATCGGACACTTTATTCATATTGAATGATTTCTTAGTCATATAATTCATAGATATGTTATTGCCTAAACCTTCAATTCTTTATCCATCCAATCAGGGGTTTGCTTACAACTTAATATGGATTCCAAAATCATGAGACACCCTAGTAATTTTATACATTTTTATTTCTTGTGATTTCATTTTTACGTTAGACACATTTATTACTTAACTAGCTACCACCGGTGACCAGTTGATCTGCCTTGTTAAATCAATAGAATTTCGATTTTTTTTTCAAGATTGTACATCCAAAAATCAAAACAATATGTAAGCAAAATAAACTCGTATTGCTCAAGTGAGAGAGAATTTATTTTTTGTCTCCTACATATTCGGATGGTAAAGTGGTGAATTTGTTATTAAACTATTTAGTACAGCGCATACTAACATTAAAAAATAAATATGCTGATTATCTCAATGGCATTTTTGATGGATAATAATTCAAATTAGTAACTTTTTTTAACAGCCGTCGTTAAGCAGCTGACCCAATTTTGAATTTACGACTACTAATATTCAACTCCGTAGCCTAGTAATTTTGAACCAACCCAGAAGACAAGGAATCTCCCAGATCAGTACCCCCAGATGTATGAATTGCTATGGGAACATGGAGGACTTTGTGGCTCTACGGATTTAACGTCCATCAGTCACCATTTACTAGACGGGGAGTCTTCGGCTGGTGGATATTAAACACACAAACCCTTGGACTTGAGCCCTGTGCCCTACGAACCAGGCTATCCAGTCCCAAAAAAGCAACTTTGTCAAGATCAAATTGTGCCCCATTTGTGCAGTTTAACTATTATTAATTATGCGAGCCAATCAGTTTCATATGCAAGGGTTTTTTCGCCAAAAAGAATTGAACTTCAATTGTTATAAATTTCAATGTATCTAATTCTAAATATCTGATTCTAAATATCTAATTCTAAATATCTAAAATATCTAATTCTAAATATCTAATTCTAAATATCTAATTCTAAATATCTAATTCTAAATATCTCATTCTAAATATCTAAAATATCTCATTCTAAATATGTAAAATATCTCATTCTAAATATCTAAACTATCTAATTCTAAATATCTAATTCTAAATATCTAATTCTAAATATCTAATTCTAAATATCCAAAATGTCTAATTCTAAATATCTAAAATATCCAATTCTAAATATCTAAAATATCTAATTCTAAATATCTAAAATATCTAATTCTGAAATAATTATTATCATTAATATTTATTATTAAAGCGTTTTAGCATCAAAATTTATTAGATTAACAGGCCTTGGAAATGAAATACCGTTCGGACGAATAAGAATCATTTGATTACTGTTAAACATTACCACTGACGGGGAAATATGATAATTCTTTAATTTTCGTTAATGTTAGCCTACATATTTGTTTACTTCTGCAATTAGACTATGAGTTAAGCTAGTTTTAAAACGAGCTTAAGGGGACACCATACCACGGAAGAAAAGTTTCATCTCAAATTCTCTTTCTCCTTCATTCCTAATTTAGAATTTAAAGTGTAGAAAAAAGTGAGTTCAGACACACCTAGAGTTAGCCATGAAGTTTCAAATACTGAAAAGAAAATTTTAAACCGTACAAATAAAAATAAATTATCAGATGATAAATTAGGATTATGCAACGGAGAAATTATCTTGTAATAATTTGTTTGCATTTTAATCTTTTTAAATATTTTTTTAGCAATTCAAACTTTATGATTTAGTCTAGGTTAGCCTGAACTTACTTTTCCTTGATTTTAAATTTTAAATTAGTAGTGCGGGAGAAAGGAATTTGAGACTAAATTTTCTTCCGCGGTTATGTTAATCTCTAGCAATGGTTTTCATCAATGAAATTTCATATTTTCAGTATTGTGCATAAGCCACATAACATCCGAAAGAGGTTATTATTTACAAACCTCCCCTTGAAAATTTTCTAACTGCTGAAAAACCACGCGCTGAATGGGGGTACTCCCTTTCTAGATTTATTAGGGAACATACATTCAGACATACTTTCGCTTTTAAACCTATAGAAGTACTGTTTTAATTTAGTGCAGTACGGAAATTTAAGTATGTTTATAGGTTAACAAAGTACGACCAATATGAAAGCTATTCAATATTACTTCATGCTTTCGTTGTACATTTAGAGTTTTGTAAAGTTCTATACTCTATCTACCAATAAGTGTTTGGACACGTGTGATTGAAAAGAAAAACAAACTCTATTCATAATCAATAGTTGGTAGAGCCTCCACGAGGGGCAATTACAGCGTGTACCCTCCAGGGCATACCTTGCACAAGTCCTTGTGTGACGGCTAGAGGTATTTTCGTCCACTCGGCTTGGAGAAGACATGTAAGTTCCTTCACCGATTTTGGACAGATAGTACACCCCTTAATTCGGCCATCCAACTCATCCCAGAGATTTTCGATAGGGTTCAGGTCTGTCCTCTGGGCAAGCCAGTCCATTCGATTAACCCCATTGGCACCATACCAAGCCTGGGTGACCCTCGCAACATGACAGCTGGCATTGTCGTCCTGGAAGTAACAGGGGTCCACCCCGTAAAACTGCCACATCGTAGGAATCACATTGTCATCCAAAATAGTGCAGTAGGCATCGGCATTGAGCTTACCATGAATGGAGTCCAAGGGTCCCATTACGTACCAGGAGGTCATGACGTATCTCAGGACAGCTCATATAGTCATTTGCATAGGTGTCCAAAAACTTATTGGTATATAGTATAGTAGTGTTATTATCGTGCCATTTCTTAGCTTTCCAATTATTTTACCAGTGTATATGAAATCTTTGTCAAAACTATATTTTTCATATCGGAGTAAATAAGATTATTCGATATATTGTATGTTGACTTTGACTATAAACTACCATTAAATACGAGTATAATAAGTAATATGAAGTAAAGAAAACTACTTAAAACTACTTTCCATTCCTTAAAGAAAAATACTTTCTATTCTAGATATATTGAAATAAAAATGCAATAAATCAGCATTACTAATTCATATTCAATTAGTATTATATACAAAAATTATTTTATTTTTAAAACTGAATATTAAATCTCTTTGGTTGAAAATTTTTAATTTTTAAAATTATTCTTTTGTATTAAAAGGATATTTTTTTGTTATATCCTATTGAATTTATATTTATAATTTATACAGATGTGTGAATGAACGTTTCTATATTTACAGAAACCATAAGCAAAACTCTAAAAACAAATATTCGATTCATTAATTGCAAAAAGCAATCAACTCATCAAATAATCAACTAATAAAAGCATTTCTGCAATTATATACTATCTCTTCAATTAGTATTGTTTTTTTGTTTTACATTCTGAGTTTTTAAGGATTAAAAAGGCTTCGAATATATTATCTACTTACTTATTTATTCAATTTTACGCAGCGTCAAAAGTTGCTTATTTTGATTATTGAAGCAAATAATTAGACCAGATAACTTTTAGAAAAGAATCTAGTTTAATAAAAAAAATCTGCTTTTTGTTGCAGCTAAATAATTTATTCTCGCCTAAAGCCCTAATGAACTTATTGTTTTTTAAGACAATGATACTAAAGAAATTTTGATTAAGACTAATTATCAATGCAATTTTTTATGCTGTTAATAGGTGGCATTCCAATATTTAAATTTGTAATAATCAACTTTCATATTAGTATGCTTTTATTTATGCTGTCAAAATACTTGCAATAAAATCGGCATAATGCACTATTTGCAGTCTATTGGGTATTATGTGGAGCATTATGCAGTATAAGAAGTCTACTTTATATTTCAGAGATTTATTATTACTTACAAAAAAAATCACACACTTGAAATTTGTGTTTAACAAATTCCTTTTTACGACTTCCATGTTTAATAATTACAAGTTTTTTTTTCTAACAACAAAACTGCTTTCTAAAACCTAAAGGACCAATTGCTCTCTCCAGCAACTATATATTGAAGACAAACAAAAGTATCACCCCAGCATCAAAGTTACATAAGGAATCTAAAACTCCACCTCTTTCCCGCAAAACATTCTGGGCTGAACAATACTGGACTCAAAAACTGCTCAGCTGAAGATATTGCTGGTCATAGGTTCGTTTTTTCTAGACCTAACATCATTCATATGCGTATATCATGCATTGACTTTGACTTTTGGGAATTTTTCCACATCATCAAAAACAAAATCTCTATTGTTGATGATATTACGTGTTATACCATATTTTTCAAATGTTTTTGGAAATCATTCGTTTTCATAATTTTTAAACTCTGTCAATTGATGTTGTTTTTTAATTTTCTTCATTTTTCTCTTTATTGTGACGTAACCTCTGTCGAATTACAACACCTCTGTTTTGCCACCTGCCATTTGTCCTACTGATGAAAGGGTTCCAAATAAACAGCAAAAGACGCAAACGTTAAAATTTTGCTATTTGTGATTTTTAAACATTATTAATCGTATTCTATTAAAATAGTTTAGATAGTTATGTGCTATTAAAATAAGTAGTTATGTTCTATTAAAATAGTTAGTTATCTTCTATTAAAATGGTTTAATATTATCTCTTTCGAATGAATTAAAAATCGTCCCCACCATTACAGAGATAACGTATTCTGACAATGAAACATTTCCAGAAACAAACACGGAGAAAAATATTCTGGTAAAATTACCGTAGTGTATGTTAATGACATTTCTAGTTTTAAAAAAATATATGGTATTTAAACCAATCATTGGGCAATTTTTCGGTTCATATGGTAACAATTTACCGAAAACCCTGATTTTCAGAATTATACATCTTATTACCACTCATTTAGTAAAAAAATCATAACTGCAAGGTAAATTTAACCAAATAAATGTTTTTTATGCCACTCTTTAAGGTTTCTTGAAAAAATTACCAAAGTTATCCATTTTATGACATATAATAAAATCAAATCTTAATGTTAATTTAATGAAAATCATTACCAAATTATTACCAATCAAAAAAAATAATTACCGGTCTTTTCTGTGTTCCCGTCGAAGCAGGAACTCGATAAATTTTACCATATTTTTTTTCAGTGAACAGTCATATGTGCAAAGCATGATTTTACATATAAATATATGGCAACGTGTGATAGTACGTTTGAGTTCAAGATAAACAGAGAAAATGTTGCCTTTATTGTTTTTTCAATTTTCATTTCACTAACACTTGAAAAGAGCAAAAACACGGCACATTTTACTATATTCTTGTAGTCTTGCAAATTCCATGCAGAAATTCTCGTAAGTGAAATCAATAATGCCATAGTGCTTCAAACTCAGCAATAATAATTATTATTTTTAAGGAATTTTAACAATTTAATAAATGTTAATCATTAAAAAATTCGTAAAGTATTTCAATTTTATGAATACATTTTTAATTTTGTAAATACTTGATCTGTCTTCGATTACTATTTTCTATTAAAAGAAATACATCAAAAGTGTTTTATTAAAAATAGAAAAGACACAATATTCCGGATTATAATAAGACTCTATTAACATATTTGGATATTTGCGTGTAGCTTCCTTTAGCGCTTCCAAATGAATGAAAAATCCTTTACGCCACCGCGTATATTAACATCTTCAAAGCGCTTCTTCACAATGCGATATTTCCTGAAAGTATCTATTACATTACTTTAGCTTCACCGTCACCAAAGAAAAATCAATAATGTCATTGTCATTCAAAACTTTCAAACTAGAAATAATATCCTATATTTTTCCCTCAAAAAAAATATAAAGAAAAGAGGAACACGATCCGGAGTTAGAAAATTTTTTGTCATTGTTCTTGTTCCCGCTTTTTTATTTGCGTGGCGGAAAAGGCTTTGTGTTAATCCCCAAAGAGAAGATATTAGTTATACTCGTTTCTGTATTCTCCCATCGTTTTCACGTGAAGAAGGAAAAAAATATATATATTCATCCACTTCAACATTTAATTATTTTGGCTAGAGTATAGATTACTCCTTTTGAGAAATTTTCTGGCTTTAATGATTCACTCTTAGGCATTGTACCGAAAAGTTCAATAGGGACAAAAAAAAATGAGAAGCAAATAAATAAGGATACACACTGCAATTAATATGCGACATTTTATATACATTTCATTGAGTGAGTATAAATTCTTTCTGAGAATAAAATTCAATTTTGCATTGCGGGATCATAATGCGTAGCTGAGAGCAATTATTTTGGTGCAGCGCTATAAATCTATTGTTGTTAATCATTTATTATATGTTTGTGAAATAAATCTTCTTTTTCCTTATGCATACTTGTAAATATAATATATATTCAGATATATATTATTATTTTTTATATATTACAAACATTTAAAGATTATTTTCTTTCAGTGTTTGTTTCTTCTAAGAGCAAAATTTACGTAGTAAACAATATGCATCAAATATTCTATTTTTATACAATTATAATTTAACCACAGAGCTCACAAAAATAATGACAAAGCAATTATTTAAAATTTAATGAGCTGAATTTTGCTGAATGTAGAATTCAATTGTACTAAGTATAGAAAAAATGGCATGGTATGCCAAATATTGGGTTTTCAAACAATCAGAAGATAAAGCTTTGCAATTATATGCACATTAAATACATTCAACTTATCCTAAAACACATTAAATTTCATTCAACTTTTCCTAAAACACATTAAAATACATTCAACTTTTCTTGAAATACATTAAAATGCATTCAACTTTTCTTAAAACACATTAAAAAGCATTCAACTTGTCTTAAAACACACTAAAATACATTCAACTCCTCTTAAAACACATTTAAATACATTCAATTTGTCTTAAAACACATTAAATCGCATTTAACTTGCCGTAAAGCACATTAAAATACAATAGACTTGTTGTGAAACTCAAAAAAATACATTTAACTTCATTGAATGTAGGATTAAATGGTACAAAGTCCAAATAAATGAAATGGTGGACCAAACATAAGGTTTTAAAGCAATATGATAGTGTCTGCTTAAAACATATTAAACTTATCGATACATCAAATACTGATTGAAGTATAAAATGTATATAATATTTTTGAACAGTTCATTAATGATCAATAAAGCATTCAGTTAAATAAAATATTTAAGTTTCCTAAACGTGATACATAATTAAACAAGATTTAAATCCAAAAACGTTTTTAAACTTTTCGCATAATTAATTATAACCTAAAATTAATAATAAAAACATAGCCAAAAAAAGCCGTTGAAGCTATTATTGCTATAGTAGTTCTTAACATTTTTTAGAGTTGAATTAGAAAAATTAGTCCTTTATATAATTTACATAATATCTAAAACGAACACTTGCTCAATTCTGCGCATTTTTCATACCTTTTAAAATTTCGAACATTCTTAAATAACATTGTTCTTAAAAATTATTTTAAACTTTCATTCTTTGAGTTTAAATAAATTTTTAATTTTCCTTTCTACCAGATTACTAATTCGAAATAATATCAAGAAAAAAACAGTCTCCAAAAAAAGTATCAAAAGCAAATATGGGATAAAACAAAGAAGGTTGTCGTTGATAAAATTAAGAAATTTGCATAAACGTGACAAAGCCAAAGATTATGCACTCCTACTTCTACCTTAAAATCAAACAAATTAGCCTCATAAACCGCTTTCGAAATAATCAAGTTAAAAACAAAAGGATGCAAATTTTTATGTACAGAATCGCAGATAATGAAGAAAAATGAAGTGTGATTTAGTTTCCGATGCATAAATTTTAGATATTCCTAAGAGAATATGTCTAAAATTATTTAAACTATTGATCAAAGGAATTATCAAAAGTAATTATACATTAAAAGGAACTTTGACACATATAAATGCTTTATTAAATTTGTGCATTTAGATTACGTATTTTCGATTGGAATATTTTCGAAGAATATGAACTTATCGACTATATTAATGCAAGTAAATGGAATGGCCGGGATTGCCTGTTTGGCAGGGCGCTGTACTCATGTTCGTGAAAACGGGGGTTCGAATCATGCCAACCAGCGACTTGCGGTGTTGTAAATAGTGACTCATGCGCGCTAAATTTGTCGGGTCACAAAGTTCTCCATGTTCCCATTTCAAATTACATCTCTGGGGGTACTGAATTGGAGATTTATTTTATTGTAAAATTATTGGATAATTTTATTATAGAACTACCTAAAGCTCACAGTATATAAAACCAAAAGCTGAATATTATAGAACTATATTTTATCACTAAAAACTTTTTAGTTTTCTTCAATATCCAAAAAAAAGAAAAATTATTTAATGAAATTTACTTAAAATCACATAGCTCAACAAGCTTTAATCTCAGAAAAGTAAGTCTTAACAATGGCTTACGCAGATGAAAGTAAAAGTTAATCGTTTCAATCATGTAAAATCCCCCTCCAATTCTTGTCTGTCGAAAACTTTTATTTGCTTGTTAAATTTCTATATCGTTATCTTTAGAAAAACTCACTATTTTCGGAAAACAAATATAAATTTTAGGTGAATAGTTTTTATACTTTTTAAGAAACTGAAAGTCCTCAAAGTGAAGAAAAATAAATTTTGATAAAAGAGAAAAAGTTGCTTCGTGAAAAGAGATATAAGCTGCAGCGTACAAGATAAATGGGTAAGAAATTTAGAAAACTATTTTGGTTTTTTATTTTTTTTCTTCCCCGAGGGGTTCACTATGTATTCATAATTCTTAAATTTATCGATTGAGTCCGAGTATGTACAAAATATAACTTTTGGATGCTTTTGAGCAAAATATACATTTCTTTAGCTGTAGCTTGAAATCGTATAAAATTTTTAGATACGCGTAAGCCACGCAATAAAAATCATAACTATTTTCCTCTCGATATCCGTAAAAGAATGCATATTTTATCTCCATTTATAAAATGAATATAAAAGCTTCCATCAAGAAAATGAATTTTTTATTATATTAAATCAGAATCTGCATTTTCCATTAAATATTTTTCTTCTATTCTAGTACTCTAAACATGTATTGAAATTGGAATTTAAAGGCCTTATTAACTTTGAAACACTTGATTATTATATGAACATACACTGGGAAAATTCCGGATCAAATTACAGTTTGAAGTACTGGCACTTTGGGTACAATATCCCCAAATTCCATTTTACCGTAAAATTTTCCCCGTATTTAATTAAACTGATGCAGTGATTTTACGATAAGTATCACTGTAAAAATTGTGGTATATCAGATGTTTCTGTTCCGCAACATGTTCACGTAAAAATTGATTTTACGATACAAAAGTATCAGTACCTGAGTACCTGTATAATTTTATCAGGAATTTTGTACAGTGTACTTGAAAGTATTATTTAAGTATATGCTGTGCATCCTTTTAAAGTTATTTTGTAGTCTACTTAATTTTGAATTCAATGACTCCCTTAAGAAGAATTCCTTTAGTTTGCTTTCGTATTTTACGTTCTGCATCAGACTTAGTTTCTAACACCATTTGTTACCCTTACCTTACAGAATGTGTTTTCTGCATTGCGCAGAATAGTCTTGTCCAATTCCTATGACGATAAAATTTACAATGAATTGAGTACTTAAAAATAATCTTATTTAGTATAATAGGTACAGTTTAATACGACAAGAAAGAAAAGATGATGCCACTAGAGTATTTTGATGCTAATCAATATCATAGTGGTTAATGGCGATGGTCTATTGAAAATTACCTCAGCATGGAGAAGTGAAATTCGAAATTAAGTTCTAAACCGTCTTTATTTCTGAAAATAATCTCTTAAATTAATTCAATTATTGCTCCGACTTCCATTGTTTAATTTTAAAATATTGAAACCAAAGTTATTTTTTTCCCAAAACTATCCCTCCTCCAACTTATACATTTGATTGACAGAAGATATTTATTGTAAGATTCCCAGCATGGATAGATTTTGTAAAGTCACGTTTACTGGTGTGAAAATGTTTCCAAAAGCATTTATTTAATTTTTCCTTTAATTTTTTTATTCCCGTTTTTTTTTTTAAATTTATTTATTGACGATAACAGTTTTATTGAACTTTTCTTAAAAGTCACGTTTTTTAGCATAACGATACTTACAGTTGCGTTAATAATTTTTATGCTTTAAATTCATGCTTTTGACGTGATAATATTTCCGTTGGTAGTCGCATTTTAAGTTCAGGTGGTGATGTAATTATTCCTCTCACCGTAATGTAGATATTCCTCGTTGTAAGGAGCTTTTTTAAAGAAACTTAGAATTTTTTTTACTAAAAAATACGAGTCAGCAACTAAGGCGATTTCTTGCATATAGGGTCGAGCTCTCGCCTCTCAATTTGGTGATCCGGTGCTGACGTAAAATATTCTCAGTGATAAACGGATCATGGGTTAGAGAATTTTTGCCATCAGGCTAACCATGGGAGGTTTTCGTGATTTATATCTCCATGTAAATCGGATATGTGCTAGTTCAATCAAAAAGTCCGCCACGAAGGGAAATTTCTTCTAATACTTGGCCCAGGAATTCCCTTGTCGTCTGGATTGGGTTCAACATTATAAGGCTATTTGAACTCAAAATTGAAGACGATTCAATAACAATTATAAAACAAAATAAATGTAGTGTCATAATGGTCAAAATTAGTTTAAATCAAATTTATTAAATTAAGTATCAAACTTTGAAAGATGATCTGAGGCTACTACTGAAATATGCTACGGAATTAGCGAAAATGAATGCAATCCGTAACCAATAAATTTTATAGTGATTATTCGACTAAATAATTATTTCAGTTTAAAAAAAATCTTTTTAACTGAATTATTTAACTGGAAAAAAAATTTCAGTTAAAAAAAATTACAAATTTTTTACCTGTTCAACTATTTATTTTTGAAAGGCGTAACACAGATTTTTGTAACACATGCAATTAGTTCCATTTAATTTTCATGATACCTCACATTTTTTTTAAAATGATTTCACAATTTTCTTTTCATTCTACTGATATTTTATTTTCGAAAAGAACAGCTACTCGACAGAAAACCCAAGTAGAGAACTTTCGCGAAAAACAACAACAAATATTTCACGAGATTCTTCATTACTGACATTTTACTTTATTTCTCCTTATGCATACGTAAAATATGAATAAAACTGCAAAGAATAAATCATGTTAGAAGTTTAAGGGTCGTAAATGAACTACTTGGCATATTGGATGGATTCAATTTAATTAAAGTTTTAAATTCTTTATTCTACATTTCAAATTATGTACCAAACCAAAGGGGATTTGGTTCATTGTATTTTTGCTTCTCCTTTTTACCTTTGCGTTTAATTAAAGAACCCACAATGATATGTAACTTAATGATATTCAGTGAGAATCTTAATAAAATACGCAAAGGGAAGAAAAAAAATCAATAATTCAAAGGACTTTTTTTTTTGTTTTCCCACTTTTTTTTCTACCTCTTTTGGGGCTGTAAGAGAAGATCTATTCATTATCATTCTTCATGGTTAAATTATTTTTCTTTATTTTAAAAGTAATTCTTTTCATTAAAGTTGAAAGAAAAGTGACAGTGAAAATATAAATTAAGTTTAAAATGCTGAATAGTTATATATTTTTATATTTAGAATAAACTATTCCATTTTTTTAATATAAATGATCACTATACTATAAATTGTATTGATTTAGTAAGCCTGTCTGTATTTTTTATTATTAAACTAGCTGAGTACACGTTTTTCGTACCGATTGCAAAAAAGTAAGATATCGATACATGAACAACATACACAATTTCTGAAAATAATTGAAATACCAACTCATTTAATAAAGCTTAAAAAATTTCCATTTATTAAATTTTTTATTATATTTTGTCCTTTTCAGTGCCTTTACGTTATTAGATTAAGCCAATTACGTTTTTAGTAGTTCCCCCAATCAAAATAAAGAATAACTGTATCCAGAATCATTTGGCATAATGCTTCTGTTCGAAGCCAACTCATGATAGTCAAAAGAATCACCTGATTTTTAGTTTTATTAGATTCTGATTCTAGCACTCTTCTGAATTTAGACACTTCCGCTGGCCACCAAAATCCTCAGACATGAACATTATTGAACATATTTGGAATGCCTTGCAACGTGATGTTCAGAAGATATCCCCATCCCATCTTACACCCACTGGCTTATGGACAGCCCTGCAGGATTCATGGTGTCAATTATCTCCAGCACTACTTCACACATTGATCGAATCCATGCCACGTCGTGTTTCGGCACTTCTACGTGCTCGCGGGGGTCCTGCACCATATTAGGCAGGTATACTAGTTTTTTTGGCTCTTCAGTGTATCTTAAACGGATTAATACCATTTTTCCAATTGGACTACTTTTAACATAGCTTATTTTTAATTTCAATTAGTAATTATTACCAAAATTAATTATTCATCAATAATAATAGGGCAATTTTTTGCGTTTTCCTTAGCGATTTAGTACCATTTCTTTGTTAATTTTACTCTGTTGTATAGCGTATTTTTGTTCATTCCAATTAGTACTGATTACCTAAATTAATTGAACCTCATCGAAGTCAATAATATTTTAGTGATTTTTTACGTTTCTTCTCTGAAAATTAGTACTATTTCAACATTATATTTGCTTTTTTAATACGCAACTTATTATTTTTTTCATTTCAATAAATGTTGATTTTAACTTGCAGAGACATCTCATTTAAGCACAACCTTTTCTATGCGACTTTTTTCAATTACGCAACTATTTTTAAAGATTCCTGCTCATTGTGTAGAAAAATAATGATAATTATTATTAGTTTATGTGTCACTCTGAAAATAAATATTTCAACTATGTGCCAAAATGTTTCTTAGTGCAGAAGAAATTTTTAATTTTTTCCCCTTTTTTTAAATAAAAGAAATTAGATTTTGTTTTTACCAAAAAAGGTTTTTAGACTTAAAATTGAAGCAAATAAACAACTTCTGTTACAGATAAAAAGAAATATGCTGCCGCATCCAATACAATAGCTCATTTTCCTTCTCCTTGAAAATTTTTCACCTCCGTCGTTTATAGGAAAAGATTCTTCTTGGAATTTTTAATAAAGTACCTTTTCCTGTAACACCATTGTTTCAAAAACATAAATCGGCTTCCTTTAACAAAATCAAGTAGCAGTACTTTAAAAGTACTTTACTCGTGCTTCACTCGTAATTTAAAAGTACTTTAGCAATAAAGTAGCAGACCGACTTCAAAAAATTTCTTACCTTTTCTTGATGGATTTGAGAAGGAAATAGAAAAAGAATAGTTCTCCTATTTTTGGATCAATGTCCAACTCATCCACGAGATCTGACAAATTTAACTCATATAAAAGTAGTGTTTTTTTTTCCTACACTCTCAACAAGTTGATGGGGGAAAAAGGTAGTAAATTTTACCATTTCAAAGCGATGAGTTCGATGGCTGAAAATAAATTCTTTGACATTGATTTATCTGTGAATGAGTTAAACTAGCATCATTAAAGAAGCATCCTTTTAAGCAATATAGAAATTTAATGATGCATTTTGATAGAACATTTTTACAAGCTGTCAGGAACGATAAAACTTCTCCCTCAGTTGAAAATACACAAAGTGAAATCTGAAAATCGAAGAGTAATAAAATATAACATTTATATTCAATTAATATTTAGACCTTGAAAATATTTCTTTTATATCTTATATCCGTCGTTGAACAGTAAATCCAATTTTGGATTTACGACTACTAATGTTCAACTCCATAGCCTTGTAATTTTTGAACCAATCCAGAATACAAGGAAACTTCCTGATGAGTACCCCCAGAGGCATCATGATTTGTTATGAGAACATGGAGGACTTTGCGACTCGACAGATTTAACGTGCACCGGTTATCATTTACTTCACAGTTAGTCCTCTGCCAGAGGGGATCGAACCCTCTTGGGACATGGCCCAGTGCCTTACCAACCAGGATATTCCAGTCCACCTGGAATTGATAGTCATGTTCCAGTTCTGAAAAACCACACTTCCTGGTTGTAAAAAGAAAGCATCAGAGATCTTTTTATCCAACAGCAAGCTGCAGCCTTTGAATTAAGGTATAATCCGTTGTTTAAAAATGCACAACAGAAACTATACCACCATCTCCATACTCAGCACAAATCTCACGCGCAGCTTTTACTCCTCGGAACCTTGATTAAAAGCACAAATTGATATTCCATTGTAATGATCTGAAAATTGACGTGAACTAACTCGAACAAAAAACAAAACATTCCAATATAAAAAGGCATCATCTTTTGAATAATCTGAAATATTAAGCCAAGCATATTCAATGACCTGTGCAATTTTAAAATTTGAAAACAATTGCAGAAATTTAATTGCCAATTCAATATAACTGTGATTTTTCCGTTTATTTTGCCTTCCCATTTACCATCCGATGCTAATGCCAAACTTAATAGGATTTAGAAAAGCATTACACTTGTAGGTGATAAGGTTTGTGTTTGTTGCAGAACAGCTACTTCTAGAAATTATTGTGTCACTGCCAATTAGCTAAATCAACCTCAATAACCTACATTCTCCGATATCTATTTAATGCAATACGTGACTTAACAGAGAACACCATTTTGAACTTTTGTTTCTTACATTTTCTAAATTGCAAACTAATGCATTTTTATTGTGTGCAAAATAAGTTCCTTTTCCATCTGATTACCTAGTACAGGCCAGATCCATCCCAACAAATCGTTTTCATCTGGTTTGATCAGAAGGTCATGCTTGATTTTCTGTATTGATGTCCATCGTTTTAAGATTTTTTTTTCATAAAATCAATCTATCTGGTATTTAATCTTCTTTTTTTAAAACAGCGAATAAAGTTTTCGAAAGTAAGTTTCTTAGCTAGGTCACCGACATGTTTTCTATAAATGTGACCCAGCCAATTTATTCTATAGGGTTTATTAACTGAAATTGTGTTGAATTGCTTAAATCTTCTTTAAAATTGAACGGAATCTGCCAAGAATCGTTTTCGTTAACATCTCCAAAGACGGCTCCGAGTATTTATTTATTTATTCGTTGTCAAAAAGACAAAAAAAAATCACGAAGAAAATTTATTTTTCTAAATGAAAACATATTTCATTTCTAAGTCCATTTTTTAAGCCTAGTCTAAGTTCTATACATAGAACAAATTACCGATTATATCGAAACTCACATATATAGCTTATACTTAGCTCATATTTTTGAACTGAAAATGCATAAAAAAAAGTATATAAATCCTATGCAATAAATGAAGCATTTATTTTTAGAATAAGTCATCCCTTTAAGTCTGTAGGAATAAATTTGTACACATTTATTATCTTAGTTTCACAGCAATTCAAATGCTGAATTTCATTTTTCTTTATTGAATTTATAATTTAATCAGAAAATTCTGGTGATATTTTTCGTAAAATATGATAAAAATTGTTTTTTTGTGTCATAGGTTTTAAAATAGAATATTATCCCCTGATATCATACGCAAAAATATAAAAGCATGCTTATTATCAAAAGTTAATCTTTCTTTCTTTCTTTAAAAAATAATATTTTTAATAGAAATTTTGGAATAGATAATATAATCTTACACGTAAAATATGATTGGAATTTAATACTTAAGTATTATATTGAAAGAAAAACTTAATGCAGACTGAGTATTTTCTATTCGTGGATAACGAATTTCCCAAGACTAGATAATGTTCCGTTTTTATAAAGATTGTTCGAAAACATAGATGGATTTGTTTGAAAGTATTGTTTAAATTAATGAGACACTGGTCTTTAATTGCAAAATAAAATTTCTGTACACTTTAAAAGAAGTTGCGAAAATGTCTAAGCAAATTATGAAAATAACAATGCATCAATTTAATAAATACTATGTTTTTGTCTGCATTACTTAAATAAATATTCAAGGGTAAACAATCAAATTTCATCCAAAAAAAATTGAATAGTTGTTTGAATAGCACAAGTTTCAAAAAAACATGCTGTGCGAAACAAACCGTTTTAATAACAGATAAGATTGTAACAAGTTATGCTATAGAAGGATTGAATGCGCAGTGTAATGCGGAAGCAGCTATACTGCGCTAAACATAAAAAACATTATCAATCACCCGATTCAATGAAATCAAATTATGCTCCAAACTAAATCAACGAAATAATTGAAAATTATTGCACAAGCAAAATAATTCAATGGTTTGCTAAACAATTTGAATTAAATAAGAATTGAAATTAAATGTCTATATGAAACTTCGTGTGATATGTAGGGATATATGCCATCCCGTAAAAAAAAAAACAGCATACTGTTTTTATGGATAAAAATTTTCATTTCGACATATAGCAGGAAAGTCCACAGAAATATACCAAAAGTAGAGAACTGTCTACGAATTTTTTTACCACATATCTTGAATACTTATGTCTTTTTTATTGCACTATTAGATATTTTCGAACAACTTAACATGAACTGAATGTCGTCAAAAATGTACAAAGAAATTATAAGAAACAATACGGTGAATTTAATGTCATTAATTACGTCATTACTCGCAAGATGCACCAGAAGTGAGTTTATATTACCAAGTAATAAACATGACTAACATGGCATGATATACTGTTATCAATAAACGGAAAAATTATCAAATGAAATGTTTAAATACCGTACATTTTGACTTTTATAACCTGCGTTATGCACTGTTAGAAATATCTCTAAAAGAATGGTTAAACAGCAATTAATTTAACTGCTATTTTACCGTATTCGAACAAAATAGTCAAATAGCCATAAATGAGAAGGTATTCAAGCTGTTATTTCTGAGTAAAACCATTTATTAACTGCTCTTATCTAATAACCATAAAATCTACTTAAACAACCAGGAGTGTATCGCACCAGCCAGAGCAACCTAAGAAAGCTACTTAGGGCTATATCACATCGGCGAAAACAATTATAGCCAAAAGGGCTAATCTATCAAACTCATGACCAACAGAACTGAGGTCGAGTTTTAGTGTTAGTACCACATTATTTCTTTCATTCCCTTCGACGCATAAAGAGTCTAGTGTCCTACACTCCCCAATTTGTGACCCTGGGTTGTACGATATTTTTATCCACGCATAGATGGCAGCACCATAAAGCTGCTAAACTATCTCTAATGTCCAGTCAAATTTCTTTCTTTCGGTTTTGAAACTATTATATGGTTAAATGGTTTAAAAAAAAAACAATATAGTGTTGTATTCATAATTTTTTAACCATAAACTTGCAAGATGTTTCAATACCGTAAAGGTAAAAATTGTTCTTTACCAGAAACTTTGCGGTTGATTGCATGGGCAGAGGTTACCAGTTATTTCACCATAAATTTAGTATGAAAACTAACATTTTTTTTTTTCAGCAGAAATGTCACTAACATATATTATGGTAATTTCAGCAGGATTCGTTTCCTCCGAGCGATTAAAACCATTATAAATTATTTTTTTTATTCAAAAATGAAACAGAAAATCATAAGTTTTACTATTACTTATATACAAGTAAAATCTTCCAGAAATCCGTAAGATTTGACAGTTTTATGAAGTTACGAGTAATGGAATTTGATTTTTCTTCTGGTCATAAAAAGATTAAAAAAACAACATCAAACGTGTTGGCAAATTTTGTTTTCTGTCTTTTGAATAACGGTTATTGAAATTCGAGAAGAAATGGAACTCTTTGAAAGTGTTAGATTTTTATTTTTAATTATTTTTCCTGAAATTATCACTTTTATATTCTGACGATGTAATTATAGAACATAAACATTTAAAAAAAAATCGTAAAACTTAACCAGTTTAATCAATTTTGATATTATATTCTGAATAATAGTTGTAGTCATTTAAAAAAATGACTCTAATAAAGAATTTATTTTTTATTTAGTGCTTTTCCATGAAATTTTTCTCTCATAAAGCAATCAAAGTACTTATGATATCAATAAGCTAAACACTGTTTTTTTTAAAGAAACGCAAAAGTGAAGCTGCTTAATCAATTTTGTTATTTTGTTTGTTACGTAACAGTTGCAGGCATTAAAGGAACAATCGAGCTCACAAAGGTGTTTATTTTTTTCTTGCAATTTTATCTTCCATTCGCATGCAAAGTATTTTAATCAATACTTCACGTTCAATTCATAACTGGAACTGTCAAAGAGTTGAGGCATACATTTCGTGTACTTGACAATTTCATCTTGATATCTGTTCAGATTTGAGGCAAAGTGATGGATTTGAATCATTTCATTGGATGATTCATTAACAACTCCAATCAATCAATATATGAAATTCATCATTATAAAAGTTACTATACAACTTTTTAAATCAATATTATAATTAACTAATTCGGTAATATTTCAATCAATCCGTAGTTTACAAAAAAGAAAATTTTGTTTAGTATTTAAATTGTATATTTTTTTTTAAAAAAAGAAATTCCACATGAAATCCATCAATATAAAAGTTACTATACAACTATTCAAAACAATATTATACTTAACTAATTGCGGTAATAATTTTATTCTATCAGTAATTTTCAAAAGAAAATTCTTTTTTACTATTAATTTGATATTTTTTTTATTTAAAAAGGAAAAAAAATAGATCTTTTCACAAATTCCAAAGTGTGCATAACTCCAAGAGAAAAAAAATTCTAAAACATCAATAATATAAAATAAGAGTATTAATATATGAATTATAATTAAATATAACTTTATTGATGGATTTTGCATTTTTTCCAGGTAGTTTCTTATACTCTGCATAATTTCTCCAATGCCTATGATTCTGAAGGATGACTGGATGTTTATGCTATGCGATGGTATGATATGATTCTGTGTACACTAACTGAAAAGATGCAGTTTAGATAGCATGTGCATATATAGTATGTAACCAAAATATCAAGTTTTACCTATGTCGTAGGCGCAAAGTAATTTTTATATTGAAATGCTAGAAAAAGGAATTGCAATTCAAATGTATTTAAATCAGTGGTTATAACCTTTTCAAAAAAATTTATCCTCGATTCACAAAAAGAACACTTAGTTTCAAAATATTATAAAATGAGTTTATGTAACAGAACTTACAACATTTTAAAAAAATTAAAATGCTTTACGATTTTTTTTCATCATGTAACATTCACACGCCAAAATTTACTTAAACGAATTTGTTGAAAAATTCTATCGATATAATTACATTAACATCATCAAAATACAGTTCATTTATATCAATAACGGGGAAAGCAAGTAAGGCAATGTTAATTAAAAACATATTTATTCAATACGAAAAAGTTTCCACTGAAGTATTGTTTATTAAATGAATAATTTATAAAACTGCATTTACAACTCCAAAACTAATTTATCATTTCTTAAAAATAACATAAATATTTATCTTATTAGCGATAAAATTTAATTTGTAAAGTATGAGAAGATATGTGCCCTTTTACTCAATTCTATTTATCTAAAAGTACTTGAAATGTCAATTTTTTTCCTTCAACTGAGTCTATTAATATGAATAATTTCGAAACTGGCAGCTTTTCATGAAGTTGGCTACAAATTTAACCTTTGTGTTTTCATTAGGCTTTACGCCAAATCGGATGATTGGTAAAAATGAAAAATGGAACAAATTCAAAGGAGGGAAAAGAAATGTCAGAAAAATTAAAAGATTTTTCCTACGCACCATTAATATTTTAGTTGAATGACTTTTCGCCTTTTCTTTAAATAGAGACTAGGTTTGCTGCTTTCCAAATATATTTTAAGCAATTAATGTGAGAAGTTCTTTTTTGTTCTTTGTTTTTTTTTTACAAAATAAAAAAGACAATCTACGAAATGCATTAATCTAAAAATGTATTCATTCCGTTATAATGTTTCACACTTTTCAAACTTCTCTCTTGTACATTGGCTAATACTGAAAAGTAATTTATGTGTTTATATTAAAACTGAGTTCAGCTCATAATTTTGCATTAAGGTGTTCTAATTATTACAATAATTGATTATCCTATTATCTTAATGAAAAATACTTAAAAATAGTTAATTTAATACTTTTATATCTTTAGACTAGCTAATTTAATTAAAAAAATTACACTAATTAAAAATTTGATTAATTAAAAAATCATGAAACTGAGAACTTTTAATTTTAGAAGAAGTTTCATCATTTTTGAAAAAAATTTTCATTACTCAGAAAGTATTCCAGTTTACGCTAAAACATTATCACAGCATACAGCTGATATAATCCCGAGTATCCACAAACAGTTTCGAAGTGGTATCATAAGTAGTTTCTTACAAAAGGTCAATTTTAGCATTATTGATATATGCCCCTTTTTCTCCTTACTTCTTACATTTTATTTTATAACCGTCGTTGAATAGGCAACCTAATGTTTTGGGTTTACGACTACTAATGTTCAACTCCGTCACCTTGTAATTTTGAACCCAGTACGGAAGACAAGAGAACTCCTGAATCAAGTATTGGGTGACATTTGCTTTTGTGGAGGACTTTTTGATGGAACTATCCCGCATTTGCGTTACATAGAGAAGGAAACCATGAAAACCTCCCATGGTTAGCCTGACGGCAAGAGGACTATAACCCATGATCTGTGTATCACTGAGAATATTTTTTGTCAGTCCTGTTATCGGTGCAAACCAGATGGGGAATTTGAACTGATCAGCCATTACTGGGATTCGAACCCGGTTCATCTCTTTAGATGGCGAACGCTCTATCCCCTGAGCCATCACGGCTCTGTCCTTACTTTTGTAAACCTTATCTCCCGTAATGTGACATCTCAGGCTGGACAAAAGCTTTCTTTTTGAGAATATTTCCATGCATTCCTTTGAGTGGCAGTGTAAATATTGAAAAACAATTTTAGAAAGTCTTTATTATTTTTAATTTTTTTTAACTTTATAACTAAATTTGTCTCATTTTTACAATGTCAGATCCTTTGTCTGGATCTGGCTCGAAATTAAAAGGCTACGGAGTTGAATATTGGTAGTCATAAACTCAAAATTGGGTTGGCTGTTCAACGACGGTTACAAAATGAAATGTCAAGACACTGAGTCACGGTTGCTCAGGGTATAGAGGTTATATATTGGGTTCGAATATCGGGGGTGGCTTGTTAATACGAATTCTGCATCCGATTTACACCAACCACAAATATCTTTAGTAGTAGACGTCAAGCAAGAATCCCCTTGCCGTCAGGCTACCCGTAGGATGTTTTCGAAGCTTTCTTCACCATGTAACGCAAATTAGGGTTAGTTCCATCAAAAAGCCCACCGGTTAGGCTAGTTTGTCCCAATTCCTTGTCTTCTAGGTTAGGTTTAAAATTGTAACACAGCGGAATTGAATATTGATAGTCATAAACTTAGAATTTGGTCTGCTGTTCAAAGCCGGCTATTATAAACAAAAACTCATTTTTTGACGTGAGACATTTCTTCGAAAGCATTTGCAAAGTTCGAAATTCAGTTCAGTGATTGTTTTTTTTTTCGATTCACTTAATGTTTTATTTAATTTAAATTATTTTTAACAAATAGTAACGAATTAAGCAATAAACAATCCCATAACAGCTAAAAAGATGAAGACTATGTACTATAAATTTATCTTAAAAAATTCCTTTAAAATATGAGAAATGGATAAAATGCAAGCCATAGCCATGATATTTTTTCGGGGGGGGGGGATATGGTAAGAAGCAAGGACAGTTTCAGACATGCAAAGTAGGGGAGAAACATTGTAACAAATATTGTTTATTCTGTTGTTTGCAAAAGTTAAATTAGCAATTAAAAATTTTTACATAATAATTATTTTTCAGCTAATATTACTTAATAATTATAATCAATTTGTAAACGAAGTTCACAAAGAAATGCGACGGGGATTTGAAGAAAATTTTTCGATGAAAATTTTTATTTTTACAAGTTTAAGAGTAGAAAAAGTTCTTTCTGCAGTTGCTGTGGTGATTGGCAACGTAGTCAATATTGATAACAAGCTATAAATGTTTGGGGAAAAGATACTGTCACATTCTTCCATTGCTGAAAGTGCCGTATCTAGTCTACTAAGGGATTCACGCATGTTCCACTTTGATGCCCATACTTCCATTTCTCAGAAGAGGTTTTCGATGTCAATGTCTACGTAGATTCGGAAATTGCATAAATTAATATCAACGTTCAAACAATACTTAGGTAACACTTTATTGAGAGATGCAAGAGTATCTTCGTGCTTCGAAAATCTTTCAATCAGTTGAGCAGCGAAATAATCTAAAAAAGGAATGTATATATTTTGATGGAAGTACTGCTCTGGGTCTGTGTTCTGATTTTTTATATTGCCACGGTGATTTTGATAGGATGCCAATCTAGGAAGTTTTACATCTAGATCCAAACTTCTGAAAGTATTAAGGAGTTCCGAATATAGCTTTTGAAATTCATACTCGGCATTTTTTCTTTTGTTTAGAACTGCGTTGTTTATTGATTTTACATGTATCAAAGATCCATTCAAATCTAGATGAATTTGTTGGAGTGCTTTGCTCAGTGAGAAAGTCACAGAAAAAATATTTCTACAAACAAGTAAAGTAATGTAAAACTCACTTTTAGTGACTACAATTGTTTGATTCGACAGTTTTTGTTTTTCTTTTTACTGCGAGGCTCAGAGAAAGACTAAAAAGTTTGAATCTCAGAATTTCAGAAGGGGGGGGGGTTGTTCCCCCCTCCCCCCTGGCTACGGGCTTGATAAAATTTATACATTGATGGATATTTGCAAGGGAGGTAAAATAGGACAGAAATAGTATTTTTTAGTCAGTGGCATATTTTAGTCAGTTTAGTTAGTGGCATATTTTAGTCAATTAGGTAGTTATAAACTTTTGAAAATCTAGTTTATTTAATGGGTAGGCCTCCAGTGAATCCATGATAATCAGCCAGATTCATGCGATAATGATCACCAAATACAATTAAAGTATCGAAGCCTTTTGAATTTAAAATGTGAATAATGTGTCAAATGTGCTTAATTACCAGTTACAGTTCAATCAAAAAATTAATGAATCAAAAACGTAAATCATTAGATAATCTCTCATAATTCAATGAGAATTACACCAATGATCTACACACTATAGTAATTTCCATTAAATTAAATAAATCAAATACACAATGAAAATTTTCTAGATCTCCTATAGTCAAGAAACGGGAAAATAATGAACATTTTTCGATGTGAAATACTTAACTATTTGAAAATTGCTTCAATTAAAAAATACCGATAAAACATTTAATAATTAACTATATAAACATTTTTCTTATGTTAGCTGCCACTTTAGATCAATGAAAAATAATAATAAAAAAAAGAACATTTGCTTTATTTAGTAATTCTCTGAGACAGGAACAATATGGACTGGCCTTGACAATAAGGTTTTAAAATATTTGAAATTTTGAAAAACTTTTGAATACTTAAACGTTTTTAATACTTTTCTCAGACAAGGAGAAAACACTGCAAGTAGAAAAAAATATTCTGGTAAAATTACCTTACTGACATTTCTGGTAAAAAAAATAAATAAATAAATAAATAAAAAATAAAACAAAACATAATTCTCTTAATAAAACCAAAATATATAGTATTTATTGACCATGCGTTGGTAATTTTTCCATTCATATGATAACAATTTATCGGAAATTTTGGTTTTAGAAATGATAGTTCTTATTACTAAATGTTTAGTAAAAATTATAAAACAGAAGTGTAAATTTAACTGAACAAATGGTTTTTATGCCATACTATCAGAAGTCATAATAGAATTACCAAATTTTGTCATATTTACTACTTTTTAACACACATTATAACACTATATTTTATGGTTAATTTAACCAAAATCTTAATAAATGCTCTTCGGTAAAAATTACCGAGCTGTTTGATTTTCCCATAAATCAGAGATACGGTAAATTTTACAATATTCTGGTAGTTTTGAATATACTTTTTGTCTCATTGTGAGTAAATTAAATTCTTCTTTATTATACTAGAAAAACAATTAAGTAACAATATTTTTTACATTAAAATCTTTAATATTTTATAATATTGCGCATTTTCAAGAAAATCAATACTTAATTTTCAGTTTATTTAGGTTGTTTTTCTTCTTACTGTAAAATGCAAAACAATAATGATTTCTAATATTACGTACCTATGCTTTTATTATATAACTATGATTATCGATAGGCAATAAGATTCATATCATATCAGCGATTCGATTTGTTTTTCCAAAACACTTACTTGTCTCTTAGATCTAATAACAGGGTTTGTGTATTTAAGGTTAGATTATATTGAGCTATGAAAGTATTAATAAATAATATTTCCTCTTCTTTTATTGTAACGCGGTATTCGAGCATTTTACGAAAGAATGTGATCATGTTGAAAGAAATATTTTAAATACTTTTAAAAAATCACACATTTATTTGATAACTAAATGAAATTATGACTGAAATTATAAGTATCTTAGTTTGTAGTTTAACTTTTACTCTTGATTGTCTTAATTCAAAAGTAAAATAAAACCTCTGACCATTCATTCTAAACTCAAAATCTCGGAAAATGGATTACAAATTTCCATACATTTAATGAACTTATAGCTGTTACTCAAATCTTCCAGTCATAAATTAAAGCACTAAAAAAAATACATTCAGTGCGATGTTTTAAGAATTTATTTCTTAATTTGAAAGATTTTATACTACTCAAAAACTAAAAAAATGAGATAACTCCGTGTTCTATACATTAATTTTAATACTTTGTGTTGAAAAAAGACTAAATTTTAATATATACTTTGCCAAATCGAGCAATATTTCAATGTTTCAAAATAATGCTTTTGAAAATAGAATAAGAAATAAAATGGCAAACCATATTACTCATATTATTTATTTTATTTATTATTAAGCAATGAAACACCGACCTGAGCCCTGTAGGCTCCATACTTTAAAACTCACGAAGAGCCGATCATTACGAAGCAACACCGCAACAACACGGGAAAGTCAAGCAATGGGAGACTTTCAGACACAAGGACCCGAGTCACGCACGTAAATTGGCATCAAGTCGAAAGGCAAAGGAGGACTACGACACTCAAACACCTACCCAACATCCACATGGAGGCAGTGCCAACTTCTCCGCAAGCCTGTCAAGACACCCCCACACCATGAGCAGCTGAGCGGTCTCTAGCCTGGAACGTCCGCGAACCCCAAATTTTATTTTAGAAAAAAGTGCAATTGCTAAAACAATAAAAGAATCGAAATAGTAGTAATTACAGTTGAATTCGTCAAAATTTAGAAGAGTTGGAGGGTCAGCGTGAGGCTTACTAAAGGTCAGTGGCCAGATTTTATGCACATTGAGTTTAATGTTAGATTCTTCCACTGAATTTTTCTATGTTGGATTATTTAATGTTGGATTCTTCCTCTCGCCCACTACATTGAAGAATACTTGATTTGGAGAGCGTAATGATTCGTCTTGTGCTTCAATCCTACCTTTTCATTTGCGTCTATGCAATTACCGCAAGAGCTACTGTTTTTACATTCGGCCACTTAGTGTCCTCTATGGTTACAGTTGGAACAAATTTCATCACCTGTACAATTTCTCGCAACATAGCCTAATTTGTTACATTTGTAAAATCTTAGTGGTCGTAGGTATTTTCTGACGCTTAAAATCTTCCGCGTCTTTTGGATCTCCAGCACTTTTGCTCTTTTGAGTTACGTCAGACTGACTTTTGGTATACTTCTTTCTACTCTTTATTATCTCATTGAGGGCTTTTTCAGCTTCGTGTTGTTAGTCCCTTGGTATACGAGAGGACTTTGTTTTTATTCTTAATTATCCTTGCAAATTCAAATAAGATGTTCATAAGATAGGATAACACTTTCGTATTCATTATTTTGCCATGATTTTTCCTAATTAATCTATTTGGTATACTTCATTCTCCACTTTATTATTTCATTGAAGGCTCCATAAGCTTCGTGTTGTAGTACGTTGTTACAGGAGAGGACTTCGTTTTGATTCTTAATTATGATAGCAAATTCAAATACGATGTTCATGAGATAGGATAACACTTTCGCATTCATTATTGCATCATGATTTTTCCTAATTAATCTATTAAATGATGATCTCGTCCACTCCTTCCGCGAGTCTTCAAAAGAGTCGTTAATTCGGGAATTCATTCGGGAATTCCTTCAGAAAATTCCTCGTAGCTTATCGACCTGATGTAGTAAATTAACACAAAGTTTATTTATCAATAAAAAAACTTTATAAAGTCATAGACATTGCTATATTTAAACATTAATGAATAAAAATTTAAAAATCGATAACTATGCATAGAGGATATTATCTTAATTAAAATGGGAATTTGTAAACACTGAAAATGAAACTATAATTAGACTTATATATGGCTTAACTACATATTTCTCTGCCTTTTATTTACATATTACTTTAATGTATCTAAAATTGAAATAAAGTTCTAAAAATAATTAAGGTAACATGTTTTCGAAATAAAACTTCGATAAAGCATAGCTACGAATTAAATTCCATTATGACTTAGAAAGAAGATATTTGAATTCATTACTGTAAAAAACTCATATCATGAATACAATTTCTAAACTGAGTTACGTCTCGATTCACTTAAAATTGAAAAGCAAAAGATGGAGAAGTAAATAGAGATTTAATATCTACAAGAAAGATTCAAATTCTCTCCTATTCTTAGTAATGCATGATTGAAAAATGTTGAAGCTACTTAAGATCACTTCAGACGGAAATTTCTTTCGACCTAGTGTAGATCAGCTCGAGTTTCACGAAGTAACATTTTCGACAACCTTGAAATGAGTTTTTAATATATACTGAATGTAAAGATACATTGAAAGCATTATTCTAATTTTCTCAAATGCGTAAATCTCAAACTAACTTGTGTTTTATGCAACTTTCTTATTTTCATCATAGCATTGATTTACAATAAAAATGAATGCATGTTGCGACAGTTGCACTTTCAGTATAATTACTTTTTTGTTTACATCTTTTCATCTATTTTTTCAATCTATTTTTATGCACTTTTTTTCTCTTTTATGTTCATATTTGCTTCGGATTTTTCTTAATTTAAAAATCAGTTTAATGAATATTATTTTTGTCTCGCAAAATTTCACTTCACTTTTGGAAAAGGATTTTAACTTTCTATGCTCTTCTTTGCTGTCAGAGATTATTGTACCATTCTGTCTGGGTTTAAATTTCTTGTGGGAAGAAAAAGGTATGTTATGTTTGTTTGTTTTGGTTTTTTTCAGAAACTTGCAGCCTGCATACATTAATTCCTTTTATCCCTTCCTTTTTAAGGTGCTTCTAAGCCAATTTTAATTGTCGGTTTTCCGCACTTTCTACTTATTAAATTTTAATTGGATATCGCTTGTCTGGAAGCTAGTCCTAATTTTTTTTCTTCAGTAGGCATCCTTTTTCAATTTTTACGCCACATTCTTTCTTTCTGAGCTTGCTTTAGGTGGCTGCTTCTTTTTCTTGACGTGTGCACTTAAGTCCGTACTGAAAGGAATTTTTTTTCTTTTTTTGCACTTTTTACGCTTCCATAAATATTTATACTAAATTCTCAAAATATTTATATTCTTGATAGTTAGATGATAATACAATTAATTATTTTTTCATGAAATCAATAAAAATTTAACTATTCCACAATAATAGTGCGTTTTAAAGCTCTTTCATCAAAAGTATTAAAAAAATAATAATTTAATTGCCTTACACTTGAGGAAACAAACCAACAAATTTAAACTAGTTATACAATTTTGCCGTAAAGAATTCTCTGGGATTAAAATAGACAAATCACTTTTTTAAAAATGGTTAATTTTTTTAAAAATTTACTACCTCAAAAGTTAAATTTTAAAAATGGCTAATTTGACGAGATTTATCCACCTTCACGGAGAAAAAACTCTGGTAAATTTATCGCTCTGAACAGTAATAAAATTTCTGGTGGAAAAAGAAACATAATTCTGGTAATAAAAATAAAAATATACGGTACTTAAACTATTCATTTATAATTTTTCCTTTTGTATAGCAACTGCTTACCAAAAATATTTTCAAAATTATAGTTCTTATTACCACGCATTTTGTAAAAAACTAAAAAGAAAATTTAACCGAATAAAAGGTTTTATCCCAATTTACCAAATTTTATCCCACAATATAAAGCAATATTTTATTGTTACAATTTACCAAATTTTACAATTTTTTTGGTAATTTTACTATTTACCAAAATCATTACCGAATTGTTTCGGGAACGATTACCAAGCCTTTTAGCTTTCCCATAAGCCAGAAACATGGTAAATTTTACCATATTTTGATAGTTTTGACCATACTTTCATTTATAGTGTAAATAAAAATTACCATTTTTATCTACACAATTTCTTCATATTTTTGCAAGCCATAGAGCATGACATATACAAGCAGAGTTGAAGTCTAAAGAAGATCACAAGCATTTTTCCTTTTCATAAAACCGTAGCTTTTCTTCATATTGGCGCATAATTATAAAGCATAAAGGATCCTGGATAAATAACGGCTTTACTTGTACTACCAGTCACTCATGTGAAACTATTGCAAATTCATAGCAGTTATGAAAATAGCATGTTATTCATAATATGGTTACAGATACAGGTTTATCATACAAGTTTCGTTTTACCACCTCTTTTACCTTTAATTTACCACCTCTATTATGTATATTTAAAATTATTTCTTATTTTTGACCGACCAGGATTTTAAAATTATGTATTAAAGGTTTTAGCAACTTAGATTAAAAGCAAGTCTTAATGAATTATTTTTTAATCTCTAAACATTTTTCTTTGACTAACACAATTCCAAAGTAACTTTTCCTGTCAAATTTATAGACTAATAGCTCTCTTTTTAAATAGTTGTCAAATACCGTTTACGAACTAAATAACATTTCTATGTTTGTGAGAGTGTTTTTAAAAATGTATCGAAGAATAAAATGTTTAGGCTTTTAAAATGCATTGAGAGGAATAAGAAATTTGTGAGCTACTTAAGTAATGCTTTTGTCGCAAAAAGCAATTCGCATAATTCTTCATGACAATGATTTTACAACTGTGCACCGAGGGGAAAAAAGCATAGTCAAAACTACTAGAATATTGTCAAATTTACGGAGTTTCTGGCTCTAAGAGAATACCAAAAAGCTCGGTAATTTTTACCACCTTGATTTGGAAATGATTTTGAAAAAAATAACTAGAAAATTTGATTTAATAATGTGTGGTAAAATTTGGTAAATGTGTGTTATCGTGATACATTAGAGCATGGCAGAAAAAAAAACTTTATTCCGTTAAATTTAATTTTAAGTTTCGTATTTTTACTAAATGTGTGGTAAAGAGGGCAACGATTTTGATTACCAAAACTACCAGTAAGCCGATTGCATAAGAACAAAAACTTACCAAATGAATAATTTAAATTCTAAAAGCCGTATATTTTGATTTTATCAACCAGAATTATGTTTTTTCACCAAAAATGTCATTAAGATACAGTGTGGTAATTTTACCAGTTTTTTTTTCCTCCGTGTGTTTATCAATCGTGAATTACCTAGGACGTTACATTTTCGCTAAGATTTATAAAAACTAAAGTGTTTAAAACATTCTCCCTATAACCTTAACCTTTTCAAACCATTTTTTTTAGTTTATCTTAACGTTGCACATTGAGGAAGAAAAGTAATAGACTAGAAAACGTTTTCAATCTGAAATACCTTACTGTTTTTATATTTTTTTTTGTTCCACGAATTCTACAAATTTAAAGAAAAAAATGTAGTTACTTATTTTCTTTCTTTTTTTTAAATTTTTCATTCAGAAAGAGCTTAGCATTCTTCAAACTAACTTCAGCCTCTTCATGAATTGCGCTGAGGTAGAATTCTAAGAGGTAAAAATCGTTAGACCTTCAGAAGCGTGAGACTTCAAGCATTGAAAACACTTTTGCTGGCAATTTTTTTTTCCTATTTACGAACAAAAAAGGATAGAACTTTTCCACCTAGAACTTTCTGTGTGTGTTTATATACGTAAAAAATATATATATCGGATAAACAAACTATGTGAAAAGAATTTTCAGCTAATCGCTGGAAATTCGAACGAAAATATTTTCCACCTTTTCCACGGAGAAAGGGAGGGAAAAAACATCCAAATACGCGTTCAAAGGAATTGCCAACTGCGAATTTTCTGTTACTTCTTTTTTAACGGAGGTATACGAACTCGAATGTGACAAAATTTAATATGATTGAATAAATGTTTTAAAATACGTTTTTTAAATTCCTAGATTTTATAGAAAATCCGAATGCGTTATTTACAAGAAATTATATTTGGAATGAATTTAACGTGATATTCCTTTGACAAAAATCAAAGTAGAACATTCAAGCGCAAATCAAACGATTTTATATAAATCAGGAAAATAAGATTATTTATCTAAGTAAAGCAACGTTCGAATTAGAAACTACGTGGAAGAGTTTACTTAAGAAAATTAACATTTATATAATAAATGATATTTTTAATCCATGTAAGAATTTAATAAATAATTTAATGACGAAAGTCATGGTAGAACATAAAAGCTCAAACGAAACGAGTTTATATAGAACAGGAAAATAAGAGAATTTATCAAAGTAAAGCAACGTTTGCATTAGAAACTATGTGAAAGAGTTTATTTAAGCAAAGCAATGTTCATATAATAAATCAAATTTATGTAAGAATTTAATATATAATCTAACGACTAAAGAAGGACATATAGTGGTGCCAAACCAAATGATTTCATCAGGAAAACAAGCGAATTTATCTAATTAAGGCAACGTTTTTATTAGAAGTTATGTAAAATAGTTTATTTAAACAAAGCAAACGTTTATATAAAAAATCATATTTATAATTCATGTCAGAATTTGATATATATATGTGTGGCATCGGGTCCCCGAGTTAAAATTTGCAATTCGTACTCTTTCCTTCTTTAGGCCAAACCACATTGAAATTCTCAGCCTGCAAGTCGCCTTGCACCTGTTTGTCAGCCTCTTTGATCGACAAGTGTGAGTTCTGTCAAGGGTTCGGCTTTAGTTGTGACTTGCTTCTCCTCTGACTTTTGCAAAAAATAAAAATATGGCTGTAAATTTAAGCTGGCAGAAATAGACTCGTTAAAAAGATTAAAATGGTGGCAAAACTAGATCCAGTATAAAAACAGAGACATGCCTGCAAAGAATACAGTAACATGATAACCTTCAAAATTAATGTTAAGTCTTTCTCAATCCTATTTTTCTTTGACGCTCCAGTCCCACAGTGGACTGATCGTTAAGACACGATTCCCAGCAGATCACCGAAGTCAAGCATCACTGGCTACGGTCAGTGTGCGGGTGGGTGACCACTTGGATTAGTCTGCGTAGGGACCGAGGGTGTGCGGTATAGGTAATCGTTAAACTGTTCTACCGTCAAGTGCTCGACTTCGCGTGCAGGTCGTCGGGCTACCGAAGACGGGGTATACCATCCCCTCTACAGAGGATCAAAATTGTGATGGCATGTCTTCGGATCATCCTCAGGGATGTTTCCCAGACCGTCACCAATATCCCATTGTGCAGATCTAGTGCGACGTAAATGAACTACAACTACAACAAATTTGACGCTCCAAAAAGAGCTATCTTCCGCGTCGCCGGAATAATTTAGGAAATCTGCCACTCTATATTTTATCCTGATGCTCCAGCCATTGAATTAAAGATATTTTTCTGGCAACTATAAAGGATGAAGTGATCTCAAGAATTTATTCTTTAAATTTGCTAAAAGATTTGCCCTACCGCAATGATTCATTGAACGTATCTTGGAATTGGAAAAGCACCCATGCCTGTGATCGTGATGCAATGATACGACATCCATCTAAGAGTCACATTCAGTTTCGAAAAAAACGATGCCTTTTCCAGTGGTGACTCTTTAGCGCCGGGTTGACAGCCGCTTGATTTTTCGGATAGCTCTCAAACATTAGACATTTCCAGTCTCAACATTTTTAGTCCTAAATCGAAATCAATAAAGGAACTTTTAACTGACTTTTCTGAACTCAGTGATGATATTTCCTCTAGCGACTTCGCTAGTATTTCATCAAGGTTGTATATTTAAGTACTTTGTCTGATGATAATAGAACAATCTTTCTTTAATGGTGGGCACTTGGGTTTATTGCTCATTGACCGCAGAAATCCAAAATTGCTACTCTCTTACTCGTTACCCAGTGGGCACCTGTGGCTAAGCCAAGGGGGTGGAGTAGCATGGCCCACGTCATACAACCATAAACCCGTTTATAGGGCAGGTTACATTCACACAATCACACTAAAGTAACCGTGATGGCTCAGGGGATAGAGCGTTCGCCTTCCAATGAGGTGAAGCGGGTTCGAATCCCAGTGATGGCTGGTCGATACGAATTTCGCATCCGGCTTGCACTGACCACAGTTCTGAAAATATCCTTAGTGGTAGACGGATCATGGGTTAGAGTCCCCTTGCAGTTCAGGCTAACCGTAAGAGGTTTTAGTGGTTTTCCTCTCCATGTAACGCAAACGCGGGTTATTCCCATCAAAAGTCCTACACAAAGGCAAATTTCTCCCATCTTGATCATTTCTACTTGATCCAAGAGTTCCATTGTCTTCTGAATTGGTGCAAAATTACAAGGATACTGAGTTGAACATTAGTAGTCATAAAGCCAAAATTTTGGGTCAGCTGTTCAACGATGGTTATAAAATAAAATAAAATCACCCAGAAGAAAGGACATAGAGCCCTGACAGAAAGTTACATCCATGTTTGCGTTGAGATTCGAACCCACAAGTACTGGCCCCGTAGTCCAGTGCAGTAACCACTGAACCAATAATCGGCCATGAAACAATCTTAAAGATGGGTTCTTGCAAAATAATTTTAATGCATTACCATTTGGATCAACATGGCTCAAACTTTACTTATTTATAAGAATCTAAAGAGCAGTTTTTTTAAATATTAATTTTTATTTTACTCTTTGGTTTTTTCAGAACATAAATACTCAAATTTAAATAATCCTGGTGACGGCACCATGTGTGCCCATAAACAGATTATTTGAGTTAGAGTGAATTAGACGAGCTCCAATTAAGACGTGAGTTTGTTATTAATTAAATATTTATATTTACAGAGATTTTAAACAAGCTCAAATAACTGCAGACAATAAAAGAGAATAATATATCAGCTCTTAAATTTTTATTACAATTCATAAACGTTAAATGAAATGAAAATCTAAGATTAAATGAATAATAAGACAAAATTGCACAAACTTTGTTGGTTCAATGCAAGATTAACTATTAACAAATCTTTTAAACTCATTGTTTACAGAATAGAATAGGATAGTTTACGAACTGATTCAATTATCCATTCATTTAGGAATTTGTAATATTAAATATGGTAATTTTAAAACATTCTATACAATACCATGAGGCTTTTTCATATTTATTACTTGCTGTCTTTTCAATACATTTATCAGTTTCTTCTTCTGTTTATTCAATTTTAAGCTTAATTCTTTGTCAATAGTTTCAAATTAATCATGCGTCAGGTTTTCTTTGAAACACAACTACAGTGTATTTATAATTAATAAATACGTACCCGTTTTTGAATAAGCATCAAACTCAAATGAAGCAAGGGATTAAATTCCATTTATTTAAATTCTTCCAGATTATAGTTACAAGATTAAGTTTAAGGTTTCTTTTGAGTTCAGAAATTAACTGCAAACGTTTCTTTGTCTTAATTCGAAATATTGTTGTAATTTAGGCGTAAAATCAAAAGTATTGTCTACTTTCTTTTTAAGCATATTTTATATACTAATTCCATTAAAATTAAGAAATATTTTTAAGTTTTAATGAAAATTTCTCATTTTCTTGAACGGGTAATTATATTTTTCGTTTATTAAAAAAGAATTCTTGGTGGCTTTCAATTTAATTTCAAAATTAACTTTGAAAAAGATTTCAATTCGCATTTGTATCAAAGATGAAATAATACTCGGAGAAAAGAAATTTCGTAATTCTGGACATTTCTGTAAGTCACACCGATTAGATAATTCTTGTTAAAAATAAAGTCATAATTCTAGTTGATAATACCAAAATATGCAGTATTTAAACTATTTAGTTCCTAATTTTTCCGTTCATATAGTAATCAAAATAAAATTTGTTATTACCACACATTTAGTAAAAAAATACAAAATTGAAAAGTAAATAAACGAATAAATGGTTTTTATGCCATGTTCTAAGGTAACATGATAAACTTACCAACTTTTGTCACATTTACCAAATTATATCACCTATTTTAAAACCAAATTTTATTGTTAATCTTACCAAAATCATAACCAAAAGAAGAAGGAAAAAGCAATTTTTTATTATTTTATGTTTTAATACAAATATAATTCCGATTATCTACCAGATTCTTTCTAGTAACTATTAGACAGTTTTTTTTATAATTAAGAAATACTAAAATATATTTTTGCTTGTAATTAAAACTCTTGAAAAAATATCTAAGAGGGTAACAGGTGTCCCATCTGCGCCATTTTATATTTTAGTGCAGAAAAATTTCATAAAAAAAGCATTGGTGTCCCATTTGCGTCATTTCATATTTTAGTACAAATATAATTCCGATAATCTAACAGATTCATTTTATTAAATATCAGACAGTTTTTTATAATTAAGAAATACCAAATGATATTTTTGCTTATAATTAAAACTCTTGAAAAAATATCTAAGAGAGAAACCGGTGTCCCATCTGCGCCATTTTATATTTTAGTGCAGAAAAATTTTATTAAAAGAGCATCGGTGTCCCATCTGCGCCATTTTATATTTTAGTACAAATATAATTCCGATAATCTAACAGATTCATTTTATTAAATATCAGACAGTTTTTTATAATTAAGAAACACCAAATTATATTTTTGCTTATAATTTAAACTCTTGAAAAAATATATAAGAGGGAAACCGGTGTCCCATCTGCGCCATTTTATATTTTAGTGCAAAAAAATTTTATAAAAAGAGCATTGGTGTCCCATCTGCGTCATTTCACATTTTAGTACAAATATAATTCCGATAATCTAACAGATTCATTTTATTAAATATCAGACTTTTTTTTATAATTTAGAAATACCAAATGATATTTTTGCTTATAATTAAAACTCTTGAAAAAATATCTAAGAGGGAAACCGGCGTCCAATCTGCGCCATTTTATATTTTAGTGCAGAAAAATTTTATAAAAAGAGCATCGGTGTCCCATCTGCGTCATTTCACATTTTAGTACAAATATAATTCCGATAATCTAACAGATTCATTTTATAAATATCAGACAGTTTTTTATAATTAAGAAATACCAAATGATATTTTTGCTTATAATTAAAACTCTTGAAAAAATATAAGAGGGAAACCGGTGTCCCATCTGCGCCATTTCATATTTTAGTGCAGAAAAATTTTATAAAAATAGCATCGGTGTCCCATCTGCGCCATTTTATATTTTAGAGCAAATATAATTCCGATAATCTAACAGATTCATTTTATTAAATATCAGACAGTTTTTTATAATTAAGAAATACCAAATGATATTTTTGCTTATAATTAAAACTCTTGAAAAAATATCTAAGAGAGAAACCGGTGTCCCATCTGCGCCATTTTATATTTTAGTGCAAATATAATTCCGATAATCAAACAGATTCATTTTATTAAATATCAGACAGTTTTCTTATAATTGAGAAATACCAAATTGTATTTTTGCTTATAATTAAAACATTTTCTAATATATTCATTTTATTAAATATCAGACAGTTTTTTCTAACTAAGAAATACCAAATTATATTTTTGCTTATAATTAAAACTCTTGAAAAAATATCTAAGAGGGAAACCGATGTTCCATCCGCTCCATTTTATATTTTAGAGCAAATATAATTCCGATAATCTAACAGATTTTTTTTGTTGTAACTGTTAGATTTTTTTATAATTAAGAAATAACAAAATATATTTTGCTTTCAGAGCGTCGAAAAAGAAACATACTAAAGGGACACCGATGTCCCATCTGCGTCAGAAAATTCCTTCAAAATAGTATTATAATAGAATTCCAATTTTTATTTAAATTTTAATATCAATGAATTTATAGCTTTCACAGTCAAGCTTTCGAAATCTGCTTTCTGATTCCATGAATAACGATCACCTTGGGATAGAGAGAAAAAAAACAGGTAGCAAATACAAATTTAATGCCGTCAAGAAAGTGCTCTAATATTTCTTCTCCGAATATAGATGATAGAAAAATGTTGAAACTACTTAACTTCAGTTCAGGAAAGTTTTTTTATTGACAGGCTATGAATCAAGCATTTCACTTGCACATTTCACTGGCAGATTTCGGAATATAAAGTATATTAATTTTGAGTTCTGAATCTACTTTCATTGAGAAAAATATTAAATAAAAGGTTAGAAATGTATGATATTAAATTATAAGTAATAATTCGAAATCGAACTATGATACTGATTTTTTGATAATTTGCTCTATGTAAAAGATGAATGTCCAACGATATTTCTTTGTTTTTGACGTAACCGTTTCCTCAGCAAAAATTTCGTCTAAGTGACTATAATTACGATATTTGGTGTAGTTGGAGTTGTATGGTATAATTGAAGATTGTGATAAAATCATGATCATGATAAAGTATTTATTCAATTACAGTTGTAGAGTTGGCGATACAAAATTTAAAGAATATTTTATAAACTTTTTAAGTGACATAATGAATTTTGCATAATGATATTAGTAGAGAAAGGACTTGTGAGATAAATCCCTTATGACCAGCCGAATCAAAAGTCAATTTAAAAAGTGATTGAATTGTTCCCAACAGAAAGTTAGGAGCATGGGAAGAGATCTATGGTTGACGATTTATCGTTAGAAATTTATCATCAGAAATTCATCCCACATATAATCAAAATTAAATTTGAAAATAATTTGGCGAAAGCGAATCCCCAAAAAGACTGTGGAAATTAGTATAACCATGTAGCTGAGACATTTTTGTAGTAAGAAAAAAAGAATAAAGAGCTATAAATATATTTTGCTTTCGATTTAGTCGCGACAGTGAATTAATGAGTTTTACATTTGTATTGAAATAAAAAGTTGGCCGTTACATTGATTTTTAAGAAACGTATAAAATATTTACATTAGCGTTTAATAAAACGTGGTGAAAATTAAATAATTGGTTTAATAATGATTAAATTGGTTTAATATTGGTTTAATAATAATTTAATAACGATTAATAATGATTAAAAATAAATAAATTTACGAAATTAAAGAATTTTTAAAAGCTAGGAAATATGTGATGCCTATTTTGACATCACAGTGACGAAATAACTATCGTCACTTCATCGTCAAAATTATTGAAATAGTTCATCATTCTGTTCTTTTTTTCCAAAAAAAAAGAAAAATCTCATAGTTAATAATGTACTAACTTTACAAATAATGACTCTATCATAGGCACCATATAGGTATATCAATGTACCCACGACCACATAAGAACATTAAAAAGACAAAATAGACAACAGAAAATTAAATCATAACCATGCCCGAAGCAGGAATCGAACTCGGGATCTTCCTGGTACGAGGACAACTCTTCGACCACTATACACGAGGTTGGATTATTACGTCAATTTATTTTCAATGGTATAAATATATTAATTATGGAAAACCAAACAAAGAATTAAGTGAAAAAGTTTTCAAACTCAATTTTATCATGAAAATATTTTATTATTTAAGTATTTATATAAGTTGTGTTTTGAAAATTTTTTAGTTAGAACATAAAAACCAATCTATGACGAGCATTTAAATCTGCCATGTTTTAAATTAAAATATAATAGCAATTGTATAAAGCATAAAAAATAAATGTTAATTAGAAGTACTTTTGAAAATTATTTATTTAAAGAAACCATAAAAAAATGTTTTCATAAATAAAATATGTTTATATATTAAATTCTTCTCTTTACTGCAAAATTTATGAATTATAAAAGGAGGACAATGATCTCTATGCTTAGAACGATGACATAAGAAAAATAAAACAACCAGACACTCAGATGACGTGAGCATTTCGTTACTCTTGAGATTTGAATGCATATTTATAATTAATATAATGCTATGAAATGTCAACATAAAGTACAAACTCTCTTGCAGCACATAAAAAATGAAGAAAAACAAATAACCACGTATACGTCAATTTTTTTCTCCATTTTTCATAATAAAATCTCTAATGTAATGACTTACATAAGAAGTTACTTATTAGTTTTTCTCTGATTGCTTTACTTCTGTATTTTCGTTTCTTTAGAAAATAAAATTTGAATATATCGCATCGATAGATACTTTTATCTCTATTGAATCTACTAATGTAAATTATTTATTTAAAATAAATAATTAATAGCCGCAATTTTACACGTGTCTTTTCTGAAAAGCTTGAATAAATAATCTTCTTCAAGATATTAATAAGCATACGAAGTAAAAGCTAAAATGTTGCTGAAAATTTGATCCTTTTGAAAAAGAATCTTTTTTTGTTAGAAGTGTTTTAAAAATGCAATAGGTTCTTATAACAGCGTTTTCAATTTAAAATTGTTTGCTAACGTAAAGTATACATATTTATTTATCAAATAAATAATTTTTTATGAATGAGTTGAGTGCTTCAAATGCAAAAGGTAGCTTTAATACTTGAATTCTCAAGCTAGTAAAAATAAATCCTTCTGAAAATAATGTCAGAAACAAAACAAAAAAAAGGGAAATCTTAACCAATGTCCGACACTTTTAACAAATAATGTGCCCATTAGGAAGTTACTTTTGACCCTTTATCAAATCCAAACCCATCAAGAGACAATTTTCGGCACTTTTTGCTACTAATAAACCCACCTAGAAACAGTTGCTGCCATTTGTAGCAATTAATAACCCATGTTGAAACAACTTCTACATCCAACAACTAATATAATGTCGAGTTTAATAACCTGATGTCCAGGTGTGGTTAAATAAACTAATTTCTGTATTTTATCGTTTATAACCCCGAACTTGACAATTAACATGCCTTTCACTCCGCAAACAAGATAATTTTATTTTTTTAGAATTCCACTTAACTGTGTTACAAAGCCCTACTTACTTACAAAGCCTAGTCTGATTGGATGCTAAGTTTAATAACGCAACAGCTAGCATTGACTTAACTGATACAAACCTAAAAGGCCTCATGGAGAGGAAAACCTCCCACGGTTAGTCTAATGGCAAGGGGACTCAAGCCCATGATCCGTCTACCACTGAGGATGTTTTACGTCAGTACTGTGGTCGGTGAAAGCCGGATACGGAATTCGTATCGATCAGCCATCACTGGGATTCGAACCCGGTTCATCTCATTGGAAGGCGAACCCCTGGTGGCTCAGGCTCTATCCCCCTGGCCCACCACGGCTTCTTTTAATTGTATTACCAAAATTAAGTAAAATTACTCAATGTTCTCACGACATTGAAAATAAAATCTCTAAGAATGTCATAACCTTTTGTCTTAGTTTAGCTTATTAAAAAAACAAACTGTTTAAAAAGAGTTTTAAAAAAATTAATTAGATAAATATGGTTTTCATTTATTATTTAATTCACTCCCCTAAACTATCTTTAAGCAGGACAATATGTACATTCGAAACTTCAAAATATTAAGTGCAGTCTCCATTCAAAAATTACAAGTAGTGATTTGCTTTTAAATAACAATAATTAACTGAGTAATGTTTTCAAACTTAATAAATACAAACTCGTGGAAAAAACATATATCTTTAAATTAGTTTTCAAAGACAAAATGTTCTCAGTTTCCATATATCTTTCATTTCTTCCCTTTTGATGTTCAAGTTTCAGACAAATTTATAGTTCCCTTTTGAAAGCGAGGAATATTTTTAAACAACTATTTCAATTAGTTCCGTTTCGGATTTAATACAAAGAGAGAAAGCATCTGCAAGTTTAAGATCTAAAACTTGGAAAACTAAATCTTGGCAGAGAAAACTGTATTATTAAAAAGAAATCGAACTTTTAAATATTCTTAAGTAAGTCATTATTGTTGAGAATATGCTTCTCTAGAATTTGTAGTATCTTTTAATACGCTAGTATGAAATGAGGAAAATTCTGTCGAATTTCTCGATCAAGAGTTCTCGATCGTTCTAGTTGTTTTTATTGATGTATTTGATGCACGAAGTTTTATCAGAATGTTTGTATGTTACATTTTCATTTGTTGAAAATTAAAACTTCATGGAAAAGTAGAAAATTGTAGTACTGAAGGGAGAATTGTGCTGAAAACTAGAGAATTGCAAAAAAAGATAAAAATAAATATAATAAGTATATAATTTTGAATAACTCTTGCGCTTTGTAAAGAGCCGCCTACAGTTCGCAATGTGCTAGGCTAATTGAATAACTCCGATTTTTTGTAAAGAGCAGTCTTCATTTACACCAGGTGCAATACACCAGGCTAATTGAATTACCAAGTTCTTTTTGAAAAGCTGTCTTCATTTTTCAATGCGCCAGGTTAATTGGAAAAATCTCCAATATCAGTAAAGTAGTTGACACATTTCAGGCTTATTGCAATGATCTCACATGCCTCTAGGCTAATTATAATATTTTTTATTCATTATTCAATTGATCTGATTTATTTCAGGAAGTTTTCAACGAGTCCAGCGTTATGAAGGTTAATATTAAACAGCCTCATTCAATTTTTTATTACAATAGTTTATTATAATTGCTCAATTGTTTATTACAATAAACCTAAGGACTTCAATTTGATTGAGTAGTTAATCGTACATTTTTTATAAGCTTAAATGCATATAGAGTAATTCGAATGAGACTAAGAAATATGAAATAGATTATAAAGTACTGAAGACTGCCAATATATGTGATGCATTGCGCCGACAATTGCAAAGAACTTGATTTTTCAAGCAGCCTACGGCATATATGAAGTGTTTTCCTGAAATTGCGACAAATAACAGAAAAAACATTTAATTAATAATCCTAAATAATTCCAAATCGTTAATTTTTAAAAATTCGTTTTTCCCCCTAACGAGTTCGTTATCTGTTATAGTTATGAAACGAATTCGTTCATATAAAAATATGAAAACAGATTGAATTGAATGTGGATGTTTCGGTAAAAATTTCCGTGCCCTTTAGTGTTCCCATACACTGTTAAAAATTCTGAGTCATATTGCTGTATAAAGTATAGGTGCATCAGGGTGCAGTATGGGTGCATCATTGTAAAATCCATTTTTACCGTAAAATTATCCCATAGTTTTTACATTAATTTTTTTAACTAAAGTGTTTCAGTGCTTTTACGGTAATTATTGCTACAAAAATTACAGTACATCAGATTTTTTGTTCCGTTACATGTTCTGATAAAAAAAACGTAATTAGAACCGGGATTTTTACAGAAACACAGTAAATTTCACCATATTCTAGTACTTTTGACAATACTTTTATCCCATTGCACCGATATGTGTAAAGTATTTCGCATTTATTTTACAATAAATATTGAATTAGTTTCAAGTTAACTAATTTTATTTTATAATTTAAAGGGAAATTCATACAAATTTTAAAGTTAAATTGTTCGAAATTTCTGCTATTACTAGATACATTAAACAGGGATACCGGAATGGGAGAAAACAGATACAATTAATAATCTATATAAATTTCATAGTTCCAGAAGCCCCATATAAAAACTTAAACAATTGTCTAATCTGTCTATAAATGTATAACAAATGAGCTACAAACTTTTTGTGATTAAACAATAAAGACGTTATCTAAAATAAAATCTAGCCTAATCAGGACATTAATTAAAAAATCACTTTAGCAAATAAGCTGTCCTGTAACTAAAACTTTACTTATCACTCGTACCCGAAATGAGTATTAATTTTGCAAAGTTAAAGTTCAAAAAAAAATTTATATTTGTTTTAAAATGTTAAAACAATGTAAAATCTATCTCATGCAAAAATATTCAATAAAAATAGAATTTCATTCAGAAAACTAAGAATCTTTAGCATTTTTCGGAAAAAAAACATTTGTGTAATATATATACATTTATTTAAAATACTTGTTTTTTAAATATGTATAAGTTATTCTCATAAAATAAAATTATTTTCAATAGTAACATTGCGATTGCTAACAAACATATTTTTATTCATTCCATACAAATGGTTCTGAGATTTAAGTCAGTTCACAATTTATTCTTTCAGCATGAGCTTACGTCATTCACTTACATGCAGCATGCTAAAAAGGTAATTAATTAGATTTTGAAATTATTCATTTATCAAAATTTAATTTATCTCCGCTTTTTCAAATTTTAATGCATAGATGGCAGCACGAACAAAAAACATAAATCAACAAAGTCCCAAACTAGAAGTGATAAATACATTTTGTCAACATAAAGAATTTCGCAAAGAAATAAAGTATCGAGTTAATTTACGTCACTTTAATCTGCGGATTATTCATAATAAATTCATAAATTATAAGTAATTATTACATAAAACCTAAGTGCAATAATTCATATTTTTTATTCAATGCTATTTGTAAAATATTTTTTCTTCAGTAAGTCCTATTTATTAAAGATTTTGCTGTATATGAATTATTTTCTACTAATAACCAAATAACTATAAAATATATCCTTGTACACTAATTTTTGAGTGCTTTAAACATAAGCAAAATGTCTTCTTTATGTAAAGAGCTGATCAATAAAATAAAGAATTCAGACGAAAAAAACATTATGTTACATGGCACTAAAAATAAGCTGCGCAATTCTTTCTTTTTTTTCCTGTAAAACATACATCATTTTTTTTATTAAAAACCACCTTTTGACTCAATTTCTAAGAATGATACACAAGCACTAGTTTAGCCTTAACAAATTCAATCAACTTAACTTAAACAAACTTTTCTCTTGTTAAATTTTGATTTGTATAACAGTAAAAACATATCTTTTCCAAACCACCCTTTGGACATCTTTTTAAAAATATAGACTCTTGCGTAAGTTTTATTTGAATATTTATCGAATTTGAAATTCAGTTTTAGCAAAGAAAGCTAATAACTTCTCACACACTCAAACTGAAACATTCTAAAAAAAAAATTTAAAAAAACACACAATATGTTTTATTTTATTTTAGAATCGTCTTCAAAGAGACGACCCCATTTTAGGTTTACGACTATCAATGTTCAACTACGCAGCCTTGTAATTTGAACCCAATCCAGAAGACAAGGGAACTCCAGGAGCAAATATTAAGAGGAATTTGCTTCCGTGGAAGACTTTTTGAAGGATCTAATCTGCATTCGCTTTGCGTGGAGAGGAAAATCACGAAAACTTTCTACGGTTTGTTTGATGGCAAAGAAATTCTTACCTATGATCCGACTACTACTAAGGATATTTTACATCAGTACTATGGTCGATGCGAGCCGGGTGCGGAATTCGAATCGATGGGATTCAAATCCGAGTCACCTCATTAGGAAGCAAGTGCTCTATCCCCTGAGCAACAACGCACATACTCTGTTCTTATTTTATTTTATAACCGTTATCTTATAATCGTTGAACAGCCGACCCAATTTTTTCTGTTTACGACTACTAATGTTCAATTGCGTAGCCTTGTAATTTTGAACCCGATCCAGAAGACAAGGGAACTCTAAGAGCAAATATTAGGAGAAATTTGCCTTAGTGGAGAACTTTTTGGTTGAACTAACCCGCATTTGCGTTAAATGGGAAGGAAAACCACGAAAACCTCCCTCGGTTAGCTTGGCAACAAGAGGCACATACTCTGTTTGAAAAAATTGGCTAAAAGTAAACACTTAATTATTTTCCAATGAATTCTTTAACTAGACACAAGAATATTATATTTATTTTTTGCCAATCTTTTGTGTCAATCATTTTCTGCTAATCTTTTTACTTTACACGTCCTCCATAGCGTTTTAGTTCTACTTAGACATTTACTTGTCGCTTTAACGCTTTGTCTTGGGCACCATGTAGTCCTGGGAATAATACGGTTTTAAAGTTTTGTCTTGGGCATCATGTAGCTTGGGCACCTTTCCTTGCTTGCAATCACACTTGTGATACACTCGCATATATTTGCGACCATCAAATCAATTTAAATTAAAGCATTTTCTCGTCACTAAAAGCTAATATGCTATAGACAAAAAAAATTTACTTCACGTTCGGAATGAAAGTGTTGTGCAATTGTGGAATATGTCCGATTTAAAACAAAAAGAAGTAAGTATTGGCGCAACTTAGATTTTTTATTTACCTAAAAAGGTAGACTTTTCCAGAGAAGATCACAAAACTTAGCAATTTTGAAATCTCCTAGTATAATTGTACATATTATAATATATTATATATTACTAGTGATGGCAAACTACATGTATTCCTGGAATTAAACTGAATACAGAGTTTAATGTAGAAAAATCCAGAATCGACTCTACTGCGCTAAGTGTAACACGAAACAAGAAAGCACATTATTTTTTAAATGTTTTCTCTATTACTTAATTTTAAAATCTAAATTAAATGAGCATGCATTTTATATGTTGCTATGTCATACAGTAACAAAACAAAACAAAAATATACCTAATAATGCCATTGGGAAAGTATTAGTTTGTTTTTTAAATCAGTGAAAATTGTTTTTTTAACTCGTTGCAAGAAAGGAAAAAATAAAAATGTAATTATATTTTTTAAAAAGAAAATTAACATTTTAATTTGACATTGAATTTGTAAAATACAAAATAAAATTTTAAACTTTTTGACTTAAATTTACATCACATCAGAAAAATTTATTTAAGGAAAAATTATATTTTTTTATAAAAGCAAAACTTGTAAAATTATTCTACACAACAGTTAAAGAGAAATAATTCTCGTTTTTTTCATCAAGAAATAGAAATAATTTAAGTTTCCTTTAGTGATGACTGGATAAAATTTTGAGAAAGATTTGAAAAATTAAAAATAACTAATTGGAAACAAAACCTCGAACTGGGCTGTAGTGCATAGAGGACGAAGAATATAAAATAGTTCAAACAGGCAAAAACTGTTTCTATTATATGAACAAATCAAGAAAAGTTTATGTATCATTTCATATTGTTATATAGAAAATGGGAAGTTAAAATTGATTCGAAATTAATACCACAGGGTTCAAAAAAGGACATGATGCTTTAATCAATAGGTTTAAAAACATATCAAAAGTTAAAGTATGCACGTGCTACAAATTTATCTTACCAGAATACATAAAATTAATTATCTTCACAAAATGCATTCAAGAGTGAATAAAATCAGAATAGGTTATTCAGAATAAGTAAACGACATGCCATTTTAAAACAACTGTATTTTATTAGCATACATTAGTATACATTTTATTGAAAATCTTGTTTTATGAATATTAGAATTCTTAAGATTCTCTCCGAAAAATTTCCTAATTTGAGTAAAACCGGAACAGTCAAAGCATGTTGAGAGCTGCACCTAAACTCCAGCTGGTTGAAACTCCACTAATCTGAGTTGCGAACTGCAAGCATTAAAATATTATTTTATTATTTCAGGGAATCTAATAAAATGAGTAAGCACGGGATGTAAACTATTTTAGGAACTGATTTGATTATATTAAAGAAATTGCATTCTAGTCACCCTAGTAATCTCTGAATATGTTTTAGATACGTAAAGTATCATTTTTAAACATTTGTGCACGACGGTTTATAAATAGCACCTTTTATGCACAAACATTCATGTCCAAAAATTTTTCAATGCATATGGTTATTATATATAGTAGAGCGCCGATTATCCAAACCCTTATTATCCGAACGTCCAATTATCCGAACTGTGTCTGAATTCGCTTTTTTTTTAAGTTTAGAATACTTTTAACCTATCGACAATTTTTCTAAATTGAAAAGAATAAATAATACCCCCTAGAAGACCATATTTAATTTACAATCCTTTTAGCAGTTTTCTCATAGTAGCCATACATACATGTATTGTGATACAGTTAAACCTACATACCCCCATAGCCCTTTACAACAGAAAATTATCTTCCAAGAATGCAAGCTTCATTTTGATAGTCTACAATGGTTGGAATGCAGAAGGAGTTTATGAATTGATAAGTTCTGTAATTGGGGAATGGGTAGTTGTAACTTATGGTTAATAATTAGTGATTACAGTGCTTGGAATCTTAAATCTTGGAATAAAATTCTTAACAGAAAAACAAACGAAACTGAAGTTTCAGAACCAGTAGATCTTTTGGAGGAAAATGTTGCTGAAATTTTGAATGAAAATCGGAACTCTACAGACGAAGTGAAAGAAGTAGGTGATCAAGTTCAAAATAGTCTTCTCATATAGAAGCATGCAATCCATTAGATTTCGCAATGAATTGGCTAGAACGCCAAAATGATGTTGATCCAGTTCGGTTGATTTATTTAAAAAGAATAAGGGATAAATGGCCGCTAAAAAAACGCGTCTTCTTTGAGGCGAGATCTTTGCTGGATTTCTTTTGCAATGGAAAATAATGACAAATGTTTTAAAATCAGTAATTGACAAAAAAAAATTATAAAAAACTGAAATATGATAAAAATAATTCAAAATGAAAAAAAAAATTAGGAAAAAATTTAATTAAAAATATTTAAAAATTGAAAAAGGAAAAAATTTTAAACACGCCAGAGCTATTTTAGATAGTACTGCCAGTCCTAAGCCTAGAAAAAGTGTGAAGGNAGATAAATAATAAATACATAATTCCAAGTGTTTCGTCAACACCGAAATGATAAGGTCACAGCTGGTGAGAAAGAGTATTTGAAAATTGAAAAATAAGAACTTGAAGATGAAATAAAAACAAAATAAATATATATGTTCGTTTTAGTCTCTTTTCTTAGCACAATTAAAAAGGAGAGTAAAACGAAGAAAATTAAGAAAATTTATTTAGTTTCACTAAAGTTTTATTTACTGTGTATAAGCTGCAAGTATATAGAATTCGTAAAATAAGTTAAAAATGCAGAGAATGTATGTATGGAAAATAATATAATAAAGATTAATGAAAAGGGAAGAAAAAAAAATTATTAAAATAAAATATTTTTAAAAAATTTTTAAAAAAATTTTATTTAAAAAAAAAATGTACAAGAAAGTTTGAAAATAAAATAATGAAAAGATATAATTTCATCATCTGCTCACACGATTATATCCGCAAAAAGGAGTGCTTTCTAGTATTAACTTTGAAGGGGAAAATATAGAGGTATTAGAGGAAACATATTAGAGATACCTTAAGGAAAAATATTAGTGGTCATCATGCGTCGTATAAAATGGCACCCCATGCCATCACACAAGCTGTAAAAGTGGTGTATCACTGAACAGCATAAGTAGGATTTAACACCCACCACTGCCTCTCGTTTGGATGGTGTCGCTCTCGATGGGATTGGACTCAATCGAGGTTACACTATACAGCAGCGCTCCGCTTCTACAGCTGGTTTCATGGTATATGGTGCAATCCTGTACGACACACGATAATCCCTTGCATTAATTCACGGCGCCATGACAGCCCTGTGGTACGTTTCAGCCACTCATGGCCACGGCAGGGCGTCCATGAGTCATTTTTCATCAAAATGATGCTCTCCCACACACAGAAAGAATGTCACAGTAATGCCTCTAGTACATTACCACTTCTCTCTGACCTTCTGGATCCCCAGATTTGTCACCGAAGGAGCATATCTGGGCCCACTTGAGACGACAAGTTGGGCAGATTTTGAGTTTAGTAGATTTAGCAATGTTTTAACTCCAAATGTAGAACAAAATACAGCAGGATATTATAAGGAATATTTATGCCTCAATGCATGCTCGTTTCGCACCCTGCATTCCCCCTATAGGTGACCCAAGATGGTGCTAAAGCCTCCATTCATTTTTATCGTTTTCTGCCATAAATTATCCTTTTAACATTGATTTTTTAATCTCTTACTTTTATCATCGTTGTACTTACGTTATGTAAAATTTTGTTTTATTCTGCCTACTCTTTCTAGGTGCGATATTTTTTATGACAATGAGTGTATCATAATAATGTTATTGCTATATTTACCTTTATCTCCTTTTCGCTGCTAAGCCCGATAGAATGTTGCAATAATGCTGCAATATAGCAACATTCCAGGCATCCAAATGTTCTTAAGGGTAGTTCACATAAGAACCTACATGAACTCACAAATTCACCTACAGTAAAACTGCCGCTTGGTTCATCTATAAATTGGAATAAAATCTTCAGTTGATTATTTTTAATATTTATTGTAAATAACATATATTGACAACAAAACTTGAAGAGTCTACTAGTTTTCTTAGCAAAAATTTTCTATTTTTTGAAGACAAAAAAATGTATATTATGACCTGTTTTATTCTGAACAATTTACACAAAGTATAAGATATTTCATTAAAAAACATTATGAAATTTAATAAAATAAAAAACAAAGTGAACTTTTGGAAATGAGAAAGACCAAAAAAGGAAAATGAAGACTGAATGAAAAACAGTCGATACTTTCGCTTACCTTATTTTCATTAAGGTTAATTGGTCTTATTTCCAGACAAAGAACTATAAGTCTGCTTATACTCCGCTTTACACTTGGTGTATTGATTAAGCTTACAATGAGAAGTAACCATAATTGTGGCACACACTCTAATACTATACATACATTTAGTATTGAATCATATAGAATTGATACATTTATGACATTAGATTAGTTGTATGTAATTAACTTACACACCAATAGCGTTGAGGCAATAGCGTCGATAAAATGTGCTGAAACGGCGTAGATTTCACGATTCCTTAGCTCTTCAGGCACACTAACTGTATCGCCCAAAAAATCAACAGCTTTTTTATAGCAATACTTGTAACCATACTTCCCATGTCGATCTCCTCTGAAATGAACATAACAAATGCGTATTTTATTTTAACAGTTCAGACTTATCTTGATAGATTAGGTTTTATAAACAAACTTAATTATTTCCGGAATATCATGAATACAAATTAATAATACAAACTGCAGTTTTGTTTCGAACCTTCAGAATTGCTTAATTGCATTGCAATTTTTTTTTTCAATTTTATTCTATATATCTGATACATATTTTACATATATGACACATATATTAGAGTTTAAGAATTAATCTAAGTTAAACTCTGTATCCCTATAATTTCGAACCTAGCCCAGAATACAAATAAATGCATGGATCAAGCATTTATAACCGTGGTTGAACAGTCGACTGAATGTTTGGTTTACGACTGCTAATATTCAACTTCGTATTGTTGTAATTTTGAACCAAATCCAGAAGACAAAGAAACTCAAGCATTGGGACAAACTAACCTTCGTGGAAGACTTTTATTAATGGAATTAACCCACATTCACGTTACATAGAGGGGAAAACTGCGAAAGCCTCCCATGGTTAGCCTTACGGCAAGAGAACTCTTACTCGTGATCCGTCTTCCACTGAGGGTATTTTACGTCAGGACTGTAGTCGGTGCAAGTCGGATGCGGAATTCGTATCAATCAGCCAACGCTGATATTCGAACCTGGGTCACCTCATTGGGAGGCGATCGCTCTATCTCTGGAGCCACCATGGCTGATTCATTGCAAATTATTGATTTCCTTTAAACGTAAAGTTACTAGTCATCTCGTTTCAGGCTAGTTATCTGTTGACAAGATCTTTACAATAATTTCGTAATTCTCCGGTCAATTATTATATTCTGTATGGACATGTCATAATAATTTTTTTTTCTAAAATTAACGATGTTTAAAATTGCTTAAAATCATACTGAAATTAAAAATAAAACAAATCATTTTGGAGTTCATAGGACTAGATTAGGTGGATAAGTACAATGGCACAAAAACTCAAAACATTTTACAAATTTAATACTTCAGTACTCAATGTAACGAATTTAAACGTTATCGAAAATTGATTACGATATAAGAACATCAAGAAGAAAATATAGAAAACTCACCTAATTCTATATATTTCTGAGTTATATCTATAAGTAATTTTCTCCAACGGATGTACACATGGCGTAGAAAGTTCGATAAGGTCTTTAGAGTTCTTTTTTCTTTTAGACACAACTAAAATTTTAAAAATAATCCCTAAGTGCTAAATTATTTTATGAAAAACAAGAAGTAACTAATGTTTTGAACATTATCATTTCTGTTATTATTTTTAACTTGAGTCTAATTAGTCCCACAATGGACTGATCGTAAGACATGTTTCCCAGTGGATCACCAGCAGCGGTTGGTAGGAAGTCTTCAATCCGATGCGATGGGACCGAGGGCACGTGGTATAGGTCCTCATTTAACCGTTTTACAGTAAATGACTCGACATCACACGCTGGTCAAAGGACAACCAAAGCAGAGGAGCCATGTACTATGCAAATAACCGAAACTACGATGGCACGTCTTCGGATCATTCTTAGGGATGTTTCCCAGAATCTAAATAAAGTACTACTACTACGAGTCAAATTTGACAGTAACCACAAAACCATGAAGAGTCTTTATTTGTTATATATTTTATTATTGCATTTTAAATATCGTGTGCTCATATTTATCTCTGTTTTGTGAATCTAGGAAGTCGTTTATTTATCTATTTACAAAATTCTATTTGGAAGACAAAATAAATCCTAATTTATAAATCAGAATTTCTAAATTTTTCTTCCATTTCTTAAAGTTAATTGTCTAAAGTTATTTTATATAGTTTAGAAGACAGCCAGACTGATTTTGAAATTAGTGATGACACAGTTTTGTGATCAATACGATTTGAATTTGAATTAATGCCTGACTTAACAGTTTATAATATCATTATTAACTTAATGAAACATTTACGATTATGATAGCATTAGAAATACTGCAAGAACAGCTGCACCACCAACCATACAAAAAAGGTAAGAAAAATTTATCTCTGAATACGTGTTTAAGAATAACCAATCCGCATGAGAACATTTAAAGTGAATGTAAAGTCGTGCTAAGATGGGTGCGTTCAAAACTGAATAATGCGAAGTAAAACGATACGGAAGAACATGAATACACCGTATTCTTATTCAGGCAAAATACTGAATAATTGTCCAGGAGTCATAACACTCTTACAATTATTATTTACCATATCATCAAAAGAAGCAGCGCATCTTTTACAGATAGTGGTATTTGCTTGTCCAAAGTCTTCTTGATACTTACAATGTTAATGTGCGCCATTCATGAAATATTTTGTATAATTTGTTCACAGATCTTTGTTCTAGGCAAAGTTTTTCATATACAGCAACCAATTGACAATGTTTACATTGCACTCACTATCTGCTACACTTTTTTATACTTTAAAAGCATCCCTCTTTGCACAATTTTATATTCACTTTAAATGCTCTCATGCGGGCTGGTTAAATATTTAAACGCAATCTGCGATTTACTCCTCTTACTTAATGACTATGAATGATGGCATTGCTGGTTATTCAGGGCTGTTGTTATAAAGCTATTATTTAGGGTATAAATTTCTTTTATGTTTAATGTAGTCATATGTTAGTTTATTTTCCAGTTTTGATACAAATATTGCTATGAATTTGATTACCGTCTTGTTTCTATGTTTCAATCTTTGATGCACGGGGGCCCCAATTAAATATAATCAAGTGTTTTTGCCTTCAAAAAAATTAAACTAAACCATTGCAAAATATCTCAACATTGAAATTTAGATTTAATATTTTAATAATAAATGTAACATCTTACCTGAATTATTTGATGGAATTTCTAGTATTGACAGCTTTGCAGACGTTGTTCCAAATCCTAAATAACTAAGTAAAATTAGATTTATTTAGAGTAGCACAAATAAAGTAATGTAAAATACAATTGTTTCTATTTAGTTTGACTCAAAATAAAAACATTGTTCACGAAAAGTGTTCTAAAATACACAGCGAAACATCAATATTTCTATATGGTTTAAGATCACAAAATCCAGTATCGGCTAAAGGGCATTAAACGATATTGTGAACTCAAGATAGCAAACTCACTCCGTAGTTTAAACCGAGTTTAACGAGGAGGGGGGGGAGTAGGAATGATTACAAGACTACCACAAAGATCAAGTATCCTGTGTTTACTGAAAGAAAGATGCATAGTGAACGAGATGGTAGAAAATCCTCATACAAAAAAGAAACTTTTTACTTCAAGACTTTTTAAAACTTTAAACTTTTTTTTTAGTTACAGCTGAACTAAATTCAAAACAATCTGCAACAATTATTTTTGTTAAATTTTTTATTTACATTTTTTACAAGCTTTTCTAGTTTTGAAAACTCTATACACATTTCACACAATCCAAAACTTTAATTCAATTAAATTAAAATTTTAAAGGAATAAATAGACAACTATTTGTTCTATTTTGGCATATTTGGCATCCTTCTAACATTCGATCTACTGAAGTTTTACACAAAATAATATAGAGTGTTTAAAGTGACGAATAGAAAACACTAATTATCGTTGTTCCACAAACCCAGTTAAATTGTCAGTACACCACTCTTAAACTATTTTTGTGACATAAAAAGAGCATTAATTTTGTTTCTCTCTATAGAAGTTATAAGCAAAACATACCTGCGACTATAGATAGGTACGGGACTAAAGTGCACTTTAGGTAAGATCTTATAGTCTTCAGTATTCAGCGAAATTGAATCTGTATCAGCTGGTGAAAAAGATAATTGAAGAGACCCTCCTCCAACAGCCAATAATGCAACTGAATTGTTCTCTTTCTCAATTGCACCTAAAGAAATAAAAATTTGGTTGAGTCAAGCATCCTTATTTATTGCAAATATTATTCACTTCTTTATTTTAAGCAATACGTTACCAAGTAAGAAGTTCAATGTGTACCATCCATAGATACCTGAAATAATTTTTTTGGTATTTTACATTTTAATAAAATACTAGACAAGATCATTTTTTCATTAAATATTTCTGACGGAAAAATAATTAATGTAATAAATAAGGTGAATGTAAGCAGCTGTTTTTATTCATTCATTCATTTATTCATTCATTTTAGTCAGTGAAATAGTGATTCAGTCAATATATAGTCAATTATATAGTCAATGAATCCTCGATACATATAAAAGTCATTACAGTTTTTAAATTAGTATTTTTATCACAATATTTTTTATTATTTCATTTAAGAATGATCGAAAAAATTTGGAAGTGTAAGGTATAAAATTTTTCACGTCATTTTGAGGAATGTAATTTTGCTTGGCAAAATACAAAATTTGAACTTAATCGATCGAATAGTTCTTGAAAAATCGAATTTTAAGTGTCTGACTTTTTATTAATTCAATTTCTTAAGAACTATTTGACCAATTTCGCTCAAATTTTGTATTTTGACATATGAAATTGCATTCTTAAAAATTATACAAAAATATTTTAGAATTCAAAATTATTTCGGTCATTCTTAAATAAAATAATAAAAAATAATAAATATTTCCTAAGCGTTTCTTTTTGCTCGGAATTATCTTTAGATAAACGAATTTTATAATTGTGTGCAAAAAATTTTCCATTCGCTTAAAAAGTTTTTGAGATATAGCAAAATAAGCAAAAAGTAAAATTAGCATTAACTTTGGAGAGCTCTCTTGACCAAACTATTGGAACCATATTTCCCAGATTTCGGCTAAATCAGAATTAGGGTCAAATTCAGAATACGTCGGGGAAGAAATGTATGTTTATTCAGAGAAAGTATGTTTTTGTTTTTGATTTAGTAACTTAAATATCGCCTGCACTTATTATTTAGTATATTCTCTCTCTCGAGCTCTTAAGACTGAGTCCAAGAAAGTGAAAATCAGATCATTAAATCAAAAGTTATTCAGAATGATCATTTATTTTTTATTCTCTTTATTTATTTATTTTTTTGGTGTACTGTACATTGGTTACTCAACTTTCACATCAACCCCTGCTGAAGACATGGTTTAAGAAATATATTTAAAGTTCCAGTTAGAACTGTTTATTTTTTGCAATTTTTATATAAGTTTTAACAAGCATTTAAATTAGGCTCGATCAAATAAATAACGTATTCTAAGTATTCTCACAATTTCAAGCATAAGACAAATAATTTGATCAAACAAGTGTTTCACTATTTGAAAGCTCTGGAATGAAACTATTCCGACAATAAATCTTTTAAATAATAAAACCCTGTCTTCGTTTAAGAATGATAATTGATAATATTGCTATAGTAACAATTAATCATTCATTACCTTCATCCTCGCCTGATAACACAGAAACACATTCCTCAGCACATGAAAATGAAGAATTTTCTACAGTTTTCTGCACCTGAAAGTTCGTAATAAGAACGCTATAAAGATGAAAAATTGTAAGAAGAACGCTATAAAGATGAAAAATTGTTATAAGAACGCTATAAAGTTGAAAAATTGTAAGAAGAGCGCTATAAAGATGAAAAATTGTTATAAGAACGCTATAAAGATAAAAAATTGCAAGAAGAACGCTATGAAAATGAGAAATTGTAAGAAGAACGCTATAAAGATGAAAAATTGTTATAAGAACGATGTAAAGATGAAAAATTGTAATAAGAACGCTGTAAAAATAAAAATTCGTAATAAGAAAGCTATAAAGATGAAAATTCGTAACAAGAACACTATAATGTAAGAATGATTGATTAGTTACATATAAGTTTCAGTGACACTAGATCTAAAAAAAACATACTGTCTCAAGTAATAAGTAAAAGCATATCATGCAGTAAGATACAAGGTACAAATGTATCGTCATAAAGTACGTGGAATTGATAAAACATAGCGGAACAGTTTAAAAGTAATTAAAATCGGATAAATGGTGTAAGTACAATAAATATTATGTATTGTAAAAAATTCCTTTTTTTATCACAAAATCTATTTTTACCTTAAAATTTTACGGAATGAAAAATCTGATACATCGCAATTTTTACAGTAATATTTATTGTAAAATCACTGAATCTCAGTAATTAATAAATATCCCTGAAAAATTACTACATAAAATGCTACGGTAAAAATGAATTTTACGGATCCAAGGGGCCGGTACTTTTTAACAATAATTTAATCGGGAATTTTTTACAGCACACACAAAATACATAAATAATGGAAATCCCTAAACAATTTCTAACAATGCAATCAAAATAAAGTAACAAAATTTATATTTTTATAGAGCTCTACAAGTAAACCTTTTTTCAACATACACCACTTTACAGATGTAACATGTTTGTTAATTTCGAAACTTAGAAGTGAAACTTATTTTAAATATATAGGATTTAGAAATTCAAACAAAAATTATGTCATGTTTCTTACCTCATCTAAAATTGAAGTTGATACGTTAACAGGCAAAGATCTAAACCCTGCAGTGGCTTTCAAAGCAACTAGAGTAGTGTTCCATTTTTCTTTCGGTATAATTACATGAGCTTCTTTCAATAAATCAGTTATAACATGCGATGCCTACATGAAAAAAAAAACTCTTTTATTAACATTTTTTTGTAAAACGCTAAAGAAATATAAATAATCACTGGCTCTTTTTATGCACCGGCATCATATGCTATGAGAAAAAAACATATTTTAAAAAATTTCGGATCAAACTACAGTATAAAGTACAGACACTTTAATTGCACCGTGAAATTCGTTTTTACCGTAAAATATTATATAGTAAACTTTAATGTAATATGTATTTATTAGAATGATTCAGAGATTTAATGGTAATTATTACTATAAGAATTACGGTATATCAATTTTTTTGTTCCATAACATGTTTCACTGAAAAAGGATTTTTAACGGTGAAAAGCAACGTCAGTGTCTGTACTTTTAACTGTAATTTTATCCTGAGTCTTTTACAGTGTAGGAAAAATTTATTTAATACATAGTTTGGGCTTTGTTCACTTAACACTATGTAGTCATCTTTGTTTTGAACCATATAGTGTCATTATTTATTTTTATGTAAAATTTGCACACTCTATAGTTTGTCCACGATAAGAACTCCCTCCGTCAGAAAGGCTGGGATCGTCTGCTGCTATGGAAACAAGAATAGAGCATTTCAGGGAGGGTAACACAATAGATCGAAGAAAAAGATTCCCTTTCTCTCAATGACTGTAGCCAAAACCTGTTGAAAACCGTGGCAACACGTTTCTTCTTGAAATAGTTATACCTCGTTACCATAGTCACCGGCACAGGAGCAGACGAATAAGAACGTCAGTAGTAGTAACGGGAGTTCTTCGTAATTCCGGTAATTCTTAGTAATTCTAATGGTAGTAAGGGGAGTTAAACAAACTATATAATTTTCTGACGCAATTGAGCCCTTGGTTTCTTTCTTAATAACAGCAATTTTGAAAGTATTAAACAGAACGTTTTAATATCTACTATCTATTATATCATATTTGCACCATTTTATAAATTTTATTTTTAAAAAGGATGCATATTAGAAATAATTTACGGCTATAAAAAGTTAATTCGACAATAGAAACAATATAGATAAGTGACGAAACTTATTTAAACAAAATGACTTTAAAGAACTTTATTTAAAAATATTAGAGGAAGCAGAATACATTAAATGTATGCATTAAAACTTTGAAATGTGCGAATTGTTAAAGAACTCTCCTTCCACATGAATCTTTCCATCACAAATTGATGGATTCTGAAGGATCAAAATATAAAATGGAGACATTGAACATTTTAATTAAAATTCTGTTTTTCAGTGTCTTTCTGCATTTATGTACTTTTATACAGTAACCTTACCGTATGCATATCGTACAGTATGTAACTTTTATAACTTTATCATTAAACGATTGATTTTTTTAAAAAAAGAATAAAAGTAAGAAATGATCGCAAAAAGTGGCAGTCTGTTTATTCAAGTGGACTCGCCACTTGGCCACCAAAAGCTTCGGTAAAAATTCCCAATACTTTTGGTAATCCTATAAAACCAGAATTCCATTTTTTTCTGAGTGTAGATATTCTTAATAATTCCTTTCCAGCCTCATATAATTAATTCTTTATTAAATAATATATTACTGTGGCAAGGAATTTGTTACAGTGTCTTAGCTCTCTAAACTCTTTTTTAAAATGTGCAAGTCATTAGAATTATGTTTATAAAGAATTAAAAATATTAATTAGTGACAAAAGAAATAAGCTTTTCATTAGTAAAGTAAAAGTGCATACTTTGTNAGGCGGGTCAACATCTTATTGAACTTGTTACTGTAACTCTGCAATAAATTATTCAATTGTTCTGAAATTTTAATCATTTACTATTCTGTACATTGTCTTCCTACCCACCAATTTTCGTTTCAATCAGACAACTCCTTCTTGGAGCGTCCATTTTTTTGTAATAGAGTGTATGATAATGGCAAAAAGTGGCAGTTCGTTTATTCAAGTTGACTTGCCACTTGGTGAATCCTTATTTTCAGCTCAAACCAAACATTATGTTAATAAAACGATATTATACAGTTACTAAAAGCTTCGGTAAAAATTCCCAATATTTTTGGTAATCCTATAGAACAAGAATTAAATCTTTTTTCTCCCTGTAGATATTCTTAATATTTCTTTTCCAGCTTCAAATAATTAAATCTTTATTAAATAATCCATGACTTTTGCGAAGAATTTGTTACAGTGTCTTTAGCTCTCTAAATTCTATTTTAAAATGTGCAAATCATTAGAATTATCTGCATAAAGAATTAAAAATAGTAATTAGTGACAAAAAAATTACGTTTTTCATTAATACAGTAGAAGTGCATACTTTGTTAGGGCGTTTAGTAAAACTGGACAAGCTTTTCATGATTTTGTCATAAAATTCACCTTTGAGTGTCAGCGTACCATCTTAAAAAAAAAATAATACTTTTAAGAATTGTTATTTACATACAATTATTATCAATTTAAACAAATATTATTTGTTGTAAGGTTTAACACAATCCCACATTTGCAAGTTCCGCCATATTAATCTATAATAAGCATTAAATGTAAAAAAGGGTTTGTCAAAATTGAGTAAAAATATGTCGAAATAGCTCCGAAGCAAATAATAGGCAATATTGAATACTGTTAATGCTGTTCAAAATTGAAATACCATATCTAATCTCGAAACTTATGTGGATGGAGAAATGTATGATAGAGATATTCGTTGGCTGACTGCAGGATTCGAACCAAGGGACTCCCGAGGTTCCCGAGGCTCAAACTATCATAATTGTACAGTAAGAACTTTTGAAATGTAATCTATTGAGTACAAGCCACTAAACCTTGGCCAAATCTGCTAGAAAATATACTTTAAAATAGGCAGACTCAAAATAAGTTCAAACTATTAGCTTTGGCCTTAATATTATGAAATTACTCTAATAATTTTAATCACTACTTTATGCTAACCATTTTTTTTCAAAACTCTTTTCAATACCACTATAGCGTTAATATATTTATCATTTCAGTACGTAATAATTAATAATATCAGGTGTTATGTTGTTTCTTATGCCACTTGCCAATACCAGCAAGTCTGATTGGCGAAACCAAACGAATTTAAGGCAGAGGGTGCGCTTCTTGTTATTAAGTGGCGCCATCTATAGCCAAGAATACGACTTTCAGCCACACACACATGCGTCACACCCCGTTTTACAGAACAGACTTATTAATACGTTTCCAGGGCGTAATTTTGATCTGAACCAGAGAACAATCAATCTCCAATTCAGTACCCCCAGAGGCATTGATTTGTTATGGGAACTTGGGATAATTTTGTGACCCGACTGATTTAATGTGCACCAGACGCCATTTACTACAGGGGGAGTCTGCTACTGGAACTGTTCAACGCCTTACCAGCCCGGCCCTCAGATGTTATAGTTGACAAAAATAAATATTCAATAAATATGCAAAAATATCTATGATATGTGGCCTTTTACGTCAGTTTTAAAATAACGTGTAATTTTCTACTACAGTGTAAAAAATCCGGATCAAATTATGGTAAAAAGTACCGCCTCTCAGGGTGCCAGTACTTTTTACAGTAAAATCCATTTTTACTTTACACAGCAGAAAATGTGCTACACAGTTATTTTTACAATAATACTGTAAAGTCAGAGAAACACTGCAATTAAAAAATATTAATGTAAAAGTTATGGTATAAAATTCTACGGTTATTATGTTTGCGTTAAAATGGATTTTACATATGACACACTCATATTGACAATACTTTTTATAGTAATTTGATTTGGAATTTTTCCCAATGTAGGTTTGTATGATTTTTCAACATAGGCCTGTTCTGATATACCGAAAAGTTAGTTTTCAACTTTAGGAATAAATGCCAACAACGGCTATACTGTACCGAAAGCTTCCTAAATATTGAAACTCTTGTAATAAAGCCAAAAGAGTCGTATTTCAATTATATGCGATTTTTTTTTCTTGTAAAACTAATCTTCTTTAGAAACAAAGAGTGTCTTTAAATTTTCAACTTACTCGCATTTAAAGAAAATAGATAAACGTGAATTCGTGTACCACTACTTCCAGCATCAAACATTATTAAATATTTCTCTACAGGTTCTGGATTTTCAGGAACAATGAAGATAATTTCAGGTGTTCTCAAAGGAAAATATGGACTTACTTGAAGGTGAAATATATATAACAAAAATGCTGTAATGACTATGAAAGACAAACATTTTACTTTATATTCGTCTGAGAAGGTCATTAAACAGACGTCAATGCTGAGAAAATGCCTGAAATTCTGGAGGAAAAAAAATCAGATATTTAATTTACATATTTCAAAAAACATCAAAAAAATTAATGAATATTGTTTTTCGTGTTAATAATAATTGGAACATCATTTACCACTTTATTTTCATTTCAGACGAGCTTTGAATTAAATGTGTGATTTAGCTTTACAAGTGCAATTTATATTGTTAAGTAATAAAAAGTTAAAATTTTAAAACATGTGTTTTTACAAGTAAACTGGAGAGAAGAAAATAGTTTTATTTTAGCCACAACTTTTACCAAAAACGTAGAACACGTTAGTTTGAAAAGACGAGGAAGAGTTTTGATAGAGATAGAACTTCAATACAAAAAGTGATGTATCTTACATTTTTCGTTTCAGGTGCGACAAAAATATAATTAACTTCTTCTCCTTAATCTGCTTCAGAAACATTGTTTATACAAGAATTATATTTAATAATTTTCTTCCATCTAGTTTTGTGTCTGTTAACTTGTTCACATTGGAAAGCGGACGAAATTTTGATTGGCAATAGGTTTTATATGTTTGTTTACACTATTTAGGAATTAAATTTATTTAATTGAATCGAATGTGGTGTATAGGGGGCTAAATGTCCAAAAGAAGACATGCTGTGAGAAAATAATCGTGTGGTTGCTTCAAACGACACTTAAACAGACTAAGCTCTCAAGCAAGTTAAGAGGGTACAAGAATACGTTAAGACAAGAATACATTTGACCAGTATGAGAGTACGTCTTGGCTCAGAACCCAACGGAGGGATGACATTATCACTCATACGTGAGATCGTGAGACCACTTCCACAATTTAGACGTAGATATTAAAAGGAAGGAAATTTTCTGCAGATTCCTGTACCCAAGGTAATGTTCAGTGATCAACCAAAGGACTTGTGATTCCACATATTTAACAAGCATGTATATCGCATTTACTAAGTGAGTCTAGAGTGATTCTCTGACAACTGAGCTACCATGACCAAGTGGTAATATTTACATATATTGATTGTAAATATATGTTACCAAATATAATATTTATGTATAGTTATTGTTAATTGCATTGGAGTCAATGAGAGCTCCTAATAAAATTTCAGCGTTCTAGCTAATTTAAAATTGAATGATATACGAACAGTAACTTCAAGTACTTCCATAAAAAAAATCTTAACATGCAAAGGCATGTTTACAAATCATTTTAATGTAATATTTGTATAATGTAATATAAGTAAGAGAACAATAAATTTTAAAGGAAACTAAACAAATGAAGTAATTTATTACAATAGAGTACAGAAAAAAAAACTAATATCCGCAAATATTTCTGAAATTCGAAATGCATGGTAGTTTATAATTAATCACATATACATCCTGCTAATAATTANATTTAAAGTTATAGCAGCCTCTTACGATTCCGACTTCTTATACAACGCCGATGAGACTGGTCTAATATGGAAAGCTTTACCCAAAACCACTTTAGCCTCTAAAAGAGAGTGCAGTGCCAAAGCCTCCTAGTGCTCCAGGGCATAAAGCTAGTAAAGACCGCGTTACTGTGCTTAACTGCCCGAACTCAACTGGGAGCCATAAAATACCCCTTCTGTTAATAGGGAAGTCAAAACGCCCAAGAGCATTTAAAAACATCAAAAAACTTTCCCTATTTTATAAAAACCAATACAAAGCTTGGATGACTGCAGCACTGTTTACAGAGTGGTACGATGAAATTTTCATTCCTGAAGTGAAAAAAAGCCAAAAATCTGTTGGAAGTCCTGTGCTTTTGATTGTTGATAATGCACCAACTCATCCCACAGAAGAATTGTTGAAATCCTTAAGAATCCTTGAAATCCTTAGAAGAAATCCCTAAAAAACATTTTCCCCCCTCATTTCCACTACACAAACAGTAGTTATTTAAAATAAGCATTTTTTTTAAAAAAAATCCAATTATCCGAATTTTTGATTATCCGAATGGGGTCCGGTCCCAATTGATTCGGATAATTGGAGTTCTACTGTAGTAAGTTTGCTTTGCTTCTTCTAGTTCTTTCAATTAAAATAATTTAAACACATGTTAAAAATGAAAGCACTTACCAAGGTCAAAAAATATATAAATTTTAATGCATTATATATTAAGAACAGCTCGCCTCCAGCCTCGGCCAATCAAACTAAGAAGAACTAAACTAATTTTCGCCGAGGATAAACGTCAGCGAAACATAATATCGTCATTAGGTGAAAAGTGGATAAAACACAGATGATACAATAAACAAAGCAATAAAACTTTTTTTACAAAAAGCAAAAGATAGAATCAATTCGATTAGATCAGTAAGATAAGATGTAATTGAGACATATAGACTTTGGCGAAAAGTATTAAGTCCATTATATAGCATTTCCCTTTCAAAGATTTTCCATATTATTATTATTTCAAAAGGCCGCAATTTTATTTGTTTTAGCAATTAGTAAATCTTCTTTTCTTCAAGTGTTTGCGTTACCCAGGCCTTTATGACATCTAGGTACTCAAAGAAGCTTCTCCTTTTTGTCTTGTTTTTTTCTTTTCTGTCAAGCTTGGTTTACACCTCCGTTTGATTTTGTTGCTCTGCAAATCGATTAAATGCAGCATTTAACTGGCTCTATGTGAAGAATAGCAGGCATTATCCACTAAGTGTTTTTATTCAAATCCAAACGCTAAATACATGCTACAAACTTGTCTTAATGGAATTCGCAAAATTGATAAAATGGTACAAATCCAAATGCTAAATACATGATACAAACTTCTCTTAATAGAATTCGCAAAATTGATAAAATGGTACAAATGCATTAAAAAACTGTAACAGAAAGTGGAATAAAACAGATGTATTTAAAAGTGAATGAAATCATAATTCTAAGCACAATAATACAAAAATAAGTTATACATTATATACAACATAAGATTAATAACTATCATATAATATAAATATTATCTTTTATAATAAATTATATGCAATTCAAAATTCCAATAGTCTGTAGAAATTTGAAGATGTTTGGATGATGGGTTTCATCTAACAGATCTTTCTTAAATAAAATAGAATTTCCAAAAAAGCTAAGACTATGTTGGTCTAATATTAATAATCGATTACAATGTAGTGAGGCATAAGTAAAACGTTGCAAGTGTTGCATTGGAGAGAAAGTTTCCCGAACGGCAAATAAAGTTGACTCAATCGAGTATGAACAATTTGGAGATGAGTAAGCTTAACGCTTACACCTACGTAAACTCAGCACGAGCAACGGGTTGAAATCAGAATTAGCAGAGTGCGTTTTGTTGTTGATTTAGATCGATAATATCTTTCAAATTTGAAACAATTTAGCCAATTGTGGCTCTTTTTTACCATTTGGTTGATTCTTAGCTTTTGCCACATTAGCCAGAAATGGCTAGATCATATGATGTTGGCAACCAACTATATTACCAATTAATTGTCTGAAATTCTATAAAAATTTATGCTATTTACATATGCAAAATGACATTACGGATATTTAAACTTTGAAACCTCTGGATTTGCTTTTATAAAAGAGTAACAGAACGTATAAAAGCATTACATTTATGTTGCTATTGAAAATAGCTGGGTCAAAACGTCTAAAGTTGTAATGAATCCTTTATAAGAGAAGTTATATATTGTTTTATCTTAAAGAAAGTAAAGAGATGTCTTAAAAGTTAAGTATATTTTATAAAATCTCATTTATTGCAAGATGGTAAAAATATTTCAGTATAGCCTTCGCTACAAACACTTGAGTAGACAATTTGCGATACTGGAAATTGAGTTTAATACAGGGCTTAATGGTATTAAGAGAATAAAAGGTAATGTTGTTGCAAATAAATGCCAGGAAGCAAATCAGAGCTTAAAATATAGGGTAACGCTTGAAAATTTAGAATTAGAATTTGGTAGCAGTTTGAAAGTTTTCAGTAGCTTATACACTGTAATCCTGCTGTATAATTTTATATATTCTGCTTTATATATTCTGCGCTAATTTATTTATCGAACATTTTAAATGGTTTTCAATCATTTGTTTAAAAATTTATAATTTATACTTGCCTTCTCTCAGTTTAGGAAATAATTTTATTTACATAACCCAACGCTTTTGCCGTGAATTATTTTTATATCCGGATTAATTTAAACGTAATTAGAATTGAATAAAAATGGTTCAATGCTCAGAAGCAGGATGCGGCTAGGATGCACCAAACTCAAACGCTACACTCAAACTTTTCGTGAACGTGCAAATCATGTTTACCAAAAAATGTACGTTTTAACCTTCTAAGAACAAGGTTAAACGGGTAGACGAGCACGGGTTTGCTTTTCAGGGTTAGTAAAACAGTTATTAGGTTTAAAGAAAATATTAAAGTGACGTTATTAGTAAGTCAAAAAGAAATCTTCTCTATTGGTTTTTCTTAATAAATGACAAAATTTCAGACAGTATCATAATTTTTCTTGAGAATAATTTACGTATTGAAAGACATTTGCCATTAAGATTCAAATCGAGGTCACTTTAATTTATGAATTTCACATTCAGTGGCAAATAATAATAAATTTTAGAAGTACCGTAGGGGTCAAATTATTGAAAGACCCCATTTAAGAACAAAAACTAAATCAAAATGGCATCAATCAAGTGTTCTGAAATACTAATAAATTTCTTAAAAGAGAGAAAATTTCTTTTTTAAAATAAATACCTTTCCAATTTTATTAAATTACTATCTAGAGCATAAGAACACAGAAATTAGTTTCAAATATTTTCGAATACATTTAAACATTTATGTAGATTTAAAACATCGTAGATAAAATTACACATTGTAGATAAAATTCACATTGTAGACGGATATAGATTTAAAACATTGAAAAGTTCAACGTTAATAAAAAAGTAAACTGAGCTCATATTTTTAAATAAACCAAAAACCGCAGCTATTGCACTACATTTTTATCTCGCCTTTTAATTTTTTAATCTATATATCTTACATTTTCCCGTCTTCAAAACAAAATATCATTAAATTTTTACATCTTTCATATTTTCTTCTATGTAAACATTTATGAAGGTAATATTCGTTCACACGTGTCTTTATTTTTACCCAGAAACGGTATGAAATATGTGGTTTAATGGCACAGAATTCATTTAAGCAAAAACAAATTTCCACTGTTTGCACAATGTTTGTTGTTGTTCGTAATCGCTGTCATTTCATGAGGTTAACTGGATATATAGTTACAGCTTAAAGGTAAAAACGTTTCTTTTTATTTTATCTATTTCTTTAGACCACTCTTTTTTAAAAAATCGTAAAGGTTACAGCTATTTTGGATCTTCAACTTTACGGGACACATTGCTCTGTTGCACGAAATAATCCTGAAAGTAGGAGGATGTATCAAAAAATACATGTTGTATACAATGATATGTATATAAAATATTGATGTTGTACACAAAAGAAGGATGAGACAAATAAAAATTAATATTGTATGATTAATTCGAGAATTATTATTCACAGTAAAGCTTAAAGCAAAAAATTACACGCGGGTCGCTCTGCAGTCATGGAAAATAGAGCAACTGAGTTGAAGAGCAAAAAGAACTTTTTTGTTGGTGATTTGCAAAACTGATTCTCTTAAGTGGTCTTAATTTCGTTTTGATTTAAACAATGATCACTTATCCTTTATTACAAAGAAATGTATAAATTTAATTTCTCTTAAGAGATTTCTATTTCATATACTCATTTTTCTTCGATCAGGTTGAAAATGGTTTAAATGGTTTGCCACGATTGTTATTTTTCAACTCATAAATTCTCTCGGACAGCTATTATTTCTTTTGCTATTAGACAGAAATAAAATCGAACCTACAACTTTATTGAATAATCTTAAACCTAAAAAGTAAATTTAAAATTTAAAAAACTTTAAAGACACCAGTCTAATTTATTTTTTTACCTTTGCTTATTTTACTTTTAGTGCACGTTTTTTGAACTGCGAATAATAACTTTTAAATCAAAAAGATATTCACAATTCGGTAAATTTTAAATTTTTTTTTATCTTAAGTTATTCAACATGGAACTCATGTGGAAAACTTAAAAATTAAAAAAATATAATCTATTAGCACGGTATACACTTTCCTTTTAATATGCTTCTTTTTCTGTGCTTTGTGCACTCTTTTCCGAACTTATGAAAACAGTTACATCTAAGTTGAATAACTTTGAAATTAAACAAGCTAGTTCCCAAATTAGAAAACGTATTAGAAAATATAAGTTATAAACAAATTGTTTTCATTACCTCGTTGTATTATTTTTATTTGTTATGTTTAGAATAAAGTAGGTGCCTGACAATCCCTCCCTCTGGCGTATGAATACATTTAATCTACTCGTGCTAAAATGGATGTTTTATATTATCTCTGCTTCATTCCTGCTCTACATTCTCGAATTTGAAATGAGATCATTTCTGTACATGAGAGGAAAGTTCCAAGAACAAACAAAAGAAAAATATGTCATAGTTCTTGATGGGGGAAGCACTGGAACTCGAGTCAACGTATTTTTCTTTTCCTACATTTCAAGTAAGCATTTCATGATTCATTCAAAATTACAATTACGTAGCCGTATTGTTTACAAATCAGGTATAGGACATCTAATAAGCTTGTTTGTTTAGTGTTAAAGAAGTTTTCATGCCCTAGTTTACAAGCATTTAAAAAAAAAATTCTTTATTTAAAACAGAGAATATCCACATTCTATTTGTTATTATTTTAACTCGAGGTTAAAATTGACTGTAAAATATATATATTTTTTAATAACCATTATAAAAGACCAAAATTGTGAAAGCATGGAAAGAAATATTCAATACAGTTTTTTTTAAGTAATAGACTGAATTACTGTTCAAAACAAAGTTTTTATAACTAGCGTTGAACATCCAACACATTTTTAGGTTTACGAATATCAATAATTAGTTTGAACCCAACCGAGAAAACGAGAGAACTCCTGGATCAAACATTTGGACAAACTATATTTCGCGCGAAGGAATTCTTTACGCATTGCCCACATATGCGTTACACAGAAAGGAAAGTTACAAAAACCTTCTACGGTTAACTCGACGGCAAGGGGATTCATTTGATACATTTTGATTTGATACAAGGGGAGACGCATGATACATTTACAACTGATTTTTTTTTTACGTTAACAATGTGGTTTGCGTGAGCCGTAAGCAGAATTAGCATTGACTAGGGATTCGAATATATATATATATAAACCATTTTTAAGAAATTATTAATTAACAATTTTAAACCATTTTTAGGTAATAATGCGACACTGGAAGAAGATATTGAAGTCAAAGGCATAAAAATTAAGCCCGAACTTGCAAGTTTCGCATATCAACCTCAGAACGTAAGTAGATTAATAAGAGTGGAGTTAAGTTGAAAATTACTTAATGGTAAGTTTTCGGCGCGCGAGACAAAGAAGGCTGTACCATAATCAAACTGAAACTTTAAGAAAGGATTACATTTGTCTTAATCGAATCGAAAGCTGAATTTAATTAAACAAAGTCCGTATCAGGGAATGCTATGCAAAGCAAAAGATAAAATTCATATTGAAAACGTGCAGTTAGCTGGCCGACGTTTATTGGCACAGGAGCCAGAAATGAATAAATGATTCAATGGTCAAAGGTCCAAAAAAGGAGACTCTATGCAAGCAATATGTTAAAACTGTTCAAAAGGGGAAATGTATACTACAATTTACAATTGGATACATGCGAAGTCATTATAGGTAAATCATAACATCTGTCGATTCAGAAGCCAATCAATTTCTATACTCACACGTGACGTCGCTTACAGGTATCCAATTAAATCTGATTAAAATCACACGGTTAGTCATAATCACTTTACCTCTTCTCAAACTGCAAGCACCCAATTTCCTCAAACTGCATTATTTTTAGCGAAATCAACTATTTAAAAGTGAACAAAATCAGATAAAAAGTATAAACTCATTTAAGTTACGGGAAGTAGGAAAAATGGTACGAAGGTAAAAATATACTAAAGTGAATAAAATAGAAAATGTAATAAAGCACTTGCATACAGTTTAAAGTACCTTTTGCCTGTAGAAATGCAAAAATGATAAGTTGGTGGAATTCATAGAACAAATCCTGCTTACATAAAATAGAATAACCAAAATAAATAAGATGCCGGTTAAAATATGTATAAATGATTAAAATAAACAAGCTTTGATTAAGAAAGAAACTCTAAAACGTTCAATACTGTAAAAAAAAAAAATTTAACACTAAAAATGGTGGCAACTACTTTACATAAAAGTGGTGTGGAACAAATGACAGTTCCTGGCGTAGTACTACACCAAGAATGTTCTTTACACTACTCTGTGTAAAAGAGCTTCTACCAGTTTTAGTATTCAGTAACGCAAATATTTATATTTGCATTGAGATAAGGCGCAAATAAGAGTCAGTAAAGTTATTTTTAATTGAAGTAAGAAACTTTAATTTAGGAAGCTTATATCTCTTCATCATCAGTTCCTAAAATTCAATTAGCTTGCAAAGTACTGAGAGAATATTTTGACGAATTCGAACTAGGCTTAACGGAACCGAAGCGGATAGAAATTATACATTATAAAATTACATTACGACAGAGAGAATTTTAAGACGAACTAGGCTTAACTGAAACCAAAGTGGATAGAAATTATACATTATAAAGTTATTTCATACAATTTACAAAAACTGAGTTAAAATATAAATATCCTTATTACACAACTAAAAACATACATGTATATTTTAACGACAAACTTTTGTTTCAGTTAATTAACAGCATTGAACAAACTTCAATCTCTATCCAACATGTATTCAATATAAACAAACTACTAGCGAAATCCAAAACGCTCTAACATATTTAACATATGAAAATATTTAACGTATAAAGTAAAAGCACGTCAGTTCAATGTAACTTTTTTCACATTATAAGAATTACTATTAATTATATTACCATTATTACACCATTCGCTTTCGTGTTAATTAAAAGCAAGTAATATAAAAAAAATTAAATCAATTTCTACTTAGATCTACAAAGAAAAATTTTATTTTAGTTACTTTTTATTAAATAATTGCAATTTTTCCTCCCATATAAACTGAAATTAATTAATTAAATTTAATGAATGAATTAATGTTTAGAAAAACTGTATTAACATCAAGTGTCATCTACAAGTTTTAAAAAAAACGTATTTGAACTTCAGAGGATGAATAAAAAGTATTTTAAAACCGATTGAAAATTTGAACAATATATTAGGAAGAGAGTGAACTAATAGTAGAAATTGAAAAAAAAAAGTTTTCCTTTACACAATTTTATCGGTTGCTCAACATCAAACTCGAAGAGATTCACCACAATTTGAACTGTGAAGAACTAGTAATAGGAGTAATAAGAAAAGCTGATGTGCTATATTTTTTCCTTATTTGATCTGCGTATAATGTTGTTTAATCTATGTATGCTATTTTTTTTATCAAACGTATTTGTGACTACAATAACTGTTCTCTTAAAATGTTCTTAGTATATTAATCGTACATACTTTCAGGCAGTACAAAATATTACATATTTGTTAGAATGGGCCAAGAGTATTATACCAGTTGAGAAATGGAATGTGACTCCCCTAACATTTAGAGGAACTGCTGCTCTGAGAGCATTGCCTAAATTTCTGTCAAGTTCTTTATTCGATGAGGTAAGAATTGAGCAATATATTTGGGCTTTTAATCGTATACATATGTTAATGGTTATAACATGGAGATAACAATCTGATTTCAATAATAAAAATTTATACATCTGCTCACATTGCATACATATAGATGATTTTTTGCGTTGTTCAAAAGCTTATACTAACAAAATAATGTCAAAACGATTCACAAAATAAAATGCTGCGTTGTCATAGCAATCAATACAGAGTTTTGACACAAATCATGCCTTCCAACTTCCAATGGGAAAAAAAGGAATTCTAAAAAGTATTAGACAGCAACGTCCCACAGTGATCATTAAGACATTAAGATCATTAAGACACGGTTCCCAGCAGATCACCGAAGTCAAGCATCACTGGCTGCGGTCAGTGTGCGGTTGGGTGACCGCTTGAATTAGTTTGTGTAGGTACCGAGGGTGTGCTGTATTGGCCCTCGCTAAACTGTTCTACCGTAAAGTGCTCGACTTCACGTGCAGGTCGTCGAGCTACCGAAGCGGGGGTGCCATCCCCTCCGCAGAGGATCAAAATTGTGATGGCATG
>NC_092206.1:14181908-14228912 GCF_043381705.1 Parasteatoda tepidariorum
AATGTTTCGCCTTTTTTAGGGATAACAGGAAGGCTGGTGTCGCTTCTTTTTGTTGTTCTATATATTCAATCGTACATTCGATAGCTTTTAGTCCATCTGTATGAGAGATGTTGATTTTAATAATCACTGTCTTCATCATCTTCGCTAGATTCATTATCATTATTGACGATATTAACGATAATTTCATCAGACCAAGTTGTTGGATTTTGTTTTTCTGAGTGTTTGGAAGATAAAGTTCAGATTTATTTTTCAGCGGTTTTTTTAAAAATAAACTAGAATAAAAATAAATCCTTGAAATATTTGATAGCTCGGTTAAAGCGGAAACTCGGATAACCGGGGCTCGGGTTATCGGGACTCTACTGTATAATATAAAAAAAATTAAAGTCAATTTCCACTTAGGTCCACAAAGAAACATTTTATTTTAGTTACTTTTTATGAAATAATTACAATTTTTTCTTCCATATAAAACTGAAATCAATTAATTAAATTTAATGAATGAATTAATATTTGAAAAAAATGTGTTGGCAACAAGTGTCATCCATTACAAGTTTTAAAAAAATTTATTTGAACCTGAGTGGATGAATAAAAAGTATTTTATTAACGATTGAAATTCTGAACAATATATTAGGTAGAGTGTGAACTAATAGTAGGAATTGAAAGAAAGTGTTTCTTTACACAATTTTATTGGTTGTTCAACATCAAATTCGGAAAGATAGTACATAACAGTTTGCACTGTTAAGAACCAGCAAAGAAAGTCATTAGACAAGCCCATTTGCTATATTTTTTACCCATTTGATCTCTGATTAATGTTGTTTAATCTTTGTATGCAAATGTTTAGTAAACCGCATTAGCGATTACAATAACTGTTCTTTTGGAATGTTCTAAATATATTAATTGTACATACTTTTAGGCAGTACAAAATATTACATATTTGTTAGAATGGGCCAAAAGTATTATACCAGTTGAGAAATGGAATGTAACTCCCCTAACATTGAGAGGAACTGCTGCCCTGAGAGCCTTGCCTAAATTTCTTTCAAGCTCTCTATTCGATGAGGTAAGAATTGAGAAATATATCTGTGCTTTTAATCGTATATGTATGTTAATCGTTATTAGATGATAAAAGAAGCCTGGTTTCAATACTGAAAATTTATACATGTATGCTTATATTGTATAAATATAGTTGATTTTTTTCATTTTTTACGTTGTTTGAAAGCTTATATTTCTGCCTGTCTTGCTATACGGAAACGAAACCTGGACTTTAAACCTTGACGTCTAACGCCCGATAGAAAAGTTTGAAAGAAAGATACTTAGGTGCCATACCAGAGGGGGGATGTTGGCGAACACGGTACAACTTTGAACTTTATGGGCTCTGTAAACATCCTCAAATTATGCAGATAATCCGAAGCAACCGACTAAGATGGCTCGGCCATATATGGAGAGGCTCTTAAGATAGCCCTGTAAAAATTGCCACCTTTAAGAACCCTCAGGGGTCCCGCTCTAGAGGTAGACCACCTACTCGATGGCTCAACGACACCGAAAACGACCTCAAAGTCCTAAAACTTAAGAACTGGAGGGGAGTTGCCATGGACAGAGGGAGCTGGAGAAGGCGTGCTGTTGAGGCAACCAAGGCCTGCAAAGGGCTGTTGCGCTCCTGAAGAAGAAGAAGAAGAAGAAAGCTTATATTGAACAAAATAATGTCAAAATGATTTCCAAAATCCAAAATGTAGTAGCGATCAAAGTTGTGACCCAAATACCGCCTCCTAACTTCCATGGCAAATACAATTACAAAGTTGTACTTACCTTTATAAAAACAGGATGTTTTTGAGGCTTATTAATTTAAAAAAACATTACACCTGAGGTAGAAAATGATGTTATATTTTGCACCGAAATGAAGGCCATCCCTAAACTTTAATTTCAACCTTATTTAGATCTCATAAAATCAACTTCATATATAGCTCTGCAATACTTTTAGTTGAAATTGGACAAAATTATTCCAAGTTCTATTATTAAAGTGTAGAAAAAATAATTTCCACACCTCAAAAAGACACTTTTTTAGCTGATTGCTCTAAAGTAGATTTCCATCAACTTCAAGTGTTAATGAAGCAATTTCTTGATTAAGAACTTTGAGAAGTTGGTTTTCTAAAGTTGTTTTTAAAGTCAGCTTCAAATTAATCTTAGCACCTCAAAACAATCTTAAATCAATCTCAAAAACACCTTAAATTTTTGTAGGCGATGCACGTAAAATCGCATTTGTTTTTCCATTTCATTCCATCAGGATGTTATAGAGTATTCCATTTTATTTTTTTGAGATAAGAATTATTCAGAAATTGCAAAACATTGAGACACTGGTTTTAATAAATAAACTTTTTAAATTATATGATTCATTTTTTTTTCGGTGTTTCTCAGGTCAGACTGATGATTCTCCAATCACAAATTATTAATTATTTCGAATTTATTTTTAGATAAATCAAGTTCTTCAGAATTCTCCGTTCTACTGTCCAAATAGATGCATATCGCTTTTGACAGAAGAAGAAGAAGGTATTTTAATTTCAAAATTGTATTACCGATTAATTCAAGTAGATTAAAATACACAAGTTTTCTTTATTGTAAGCTTTTAAACTGAATATCTATTATATTGTAAAACAGTTTAGCCAATATTATGTATGAAATTATGCTTTTGATATTGGTTACATCTTTTAAATTTTCTACTCATTCTTACTATGAAATAAAGAACTTAGTGCTTATTTTATTTTAAAACTTTATAACCGTCGTTGAACGGTCGACCCAATTTTGATTTTGGGTTTGGACCATCAATGTTCAACTTGGCATTGAACATTGATAGTCAATGTTCAATGACTATCAATGTTCAATGATAGTCATTGAACATTACCTAATTATATATATATAAGTGGATACCTAATTATATATATATACTGAAATATAAGTGGTTCAGGTATTACAAAGCATAAACCTGAGTTTATGCCTTGTAATTTTGGAACCAGTTCAGAAGACAAGGAAACTGCTAGATCTAGTGTTGGGAGACATTTGCCTTCGTGGAGGACTTTTTGATGGAACTAATCTGCCTTTGCGTTGCATGGAGAGGAAAGCCACGAAAACCCCCCAAGGTTTTGTCTGACGGCAAGGGGACTCTCACCCATGATCCTCGTATCACGCGGGATATTTTACGTCAGCACTGTGGCTCGTTTGAGTCTGGTGCGGAATTCGCATCCGACAGTCATCACTGGGATTCGAATCAGGTTCACCTCACTGGGAGGTGAGCGTTCTATCTTGAACCACGGGAATTTTGTAAGTTAATTAGTTCTAAGTTTTTAGCTCAAGAATGGAAGAAAAAGTCTTCATTACAATGACTAGGTTGATGTTGAAAGATCGATTTATATTAAAAGAAAATACTCGTGAATTTTGGATTATCAGCTTTAGTAAATTTGGAAACACCAAGATGTAGGATGCAATGGCAAATGGTAGGGAAGAAGACGTGCTGTGTCAAGCAAACGTTTTAAGCATAGATCAAAAGGTAAAGAGCACACAACAACGTAACAAACTTTTAAATCTAAAAGTATACAAACTTTAACAAGTCCCTTTCTCTTGGATAAATATCCCTAATTCCCCCTGTAACATGATTTTTTGGTTGCGAGCTACAGACGTACCTGAGAAAATATCCCTCCCCTCCTATTAAAAAAAAGGAAAACGCTGAGAACCTTTGAAAACTTTTCAAATTATGCTCCAGTTCAACTGTTAACATATAGTCTGTCTAAGTGAAAAAATTCCCCTCGTGATTCGTTTGGAGCAATAGCCGTGGCTATGGTTATGAGGTTTAACTATTTCAAGTAGGGTTGTTGGGTCAATATTTAAGACAGGTTTTGGTTCGGGTTTATGAGAGAAAAGGAATTACGGAGAGAAAAGCTCCCCTCTTTGAAATACGCTACTTCTTGTTTCAATGGCAGCAGACAGCCTTAGTGGCAAGAAGAATTTTTAATATAGACAAATTATAAGTAACTATTCAATGCTAATCATTTTCTACAAGTGGATGACTAAAATGTTTATTTTTTTAGGTATTTATGGATGGTATGCTCTCAATTACCTGATTGGTAGTATATATTTTTAATGCTCAGTATAATTATTTATATAAAAATAATTCAAATTAAAAGTATATTTATTGTTATTATATATATAAAATCATTTAAGGGTCATATTACCATCTCCTTTACAGAGAAACTAAATGACTTAAACCATTCAGCAGCACTTGTAGAAACAGGAGGAGGTTCATTTCAAGTAACATTTTCAGTGGATAATCAACATGCACCGAAAGTGAAATTTATCAACAGCTCCTTTCCCAGCCTCAAGCAAAAACCATTAGCTATGTATACTCGAAGGTAAAAACCTAAATCATACTAAGTTAGTTTTTTTTTTTACTTAATTAGTTGGTTTATTGATTAAAATTTATTGACACAAGAGCCAGATATGAATATATTGCGCCAGCCACTAGGTTAAAAAAAATGCTTTCTTTTTAAAGCAGTGAATATAATCCTATTGTTTTGACAAACCTAATAAGATTGTGATGTATAGGGTCACCAAACAAGGATTTAAGATCAAGGGGAAAGCTGCCAAAGAGTTTGTTCCTCAAATACTTGAATCATTTGCAGTTTGTTAAAACGTGCTTAATAGTTAAGGTCGACTAGACACAGAGAGCAACTAGGTGCAGGATCAACAGTCGGTAAATGTTTATGGGTGTAACGGAAATGATCAATATGCAATCTATTAATTATAACCTGGGTTTTGGCGATAAACGGATATCAATTAGCGGTTTTCTAAGTAGGGGAAAATTCCATGCATTTTATTGTCTATTTGCTTACTCCAATGTTCTTTCCATGCCTGCTGTATTGCAAATTTACATATTCGTTTTAAATCGAATCACGTTTAGCACTTAGTAAAAGGTAGAATCATACATTCGAAATAGAACGGGCTTACCTTTGGGAGTAGCGTCCAAGCATGCGCACAGTAATCAGTTGTAGTATGTACACAAGTTTATATACTGAGTGCCAATTACGACAAAGTTTATGTACCAACAATTTCGAATGACCAAGGGTACACAAACTGCTCAATTGAAATATTTATAAGGAACTTGACGAGAATACGTATCTTTCCATTTAGTGTATATGTATGCTAACGTAACGTGTATGTTAAACGCTATATACTTGTAAATAAACAATCCTAAAAAAACTCGATAAAATAACTAATCCTGTGATAACCACTTATTATTATTTTTTCTTGTAATCGTTTCATTTCAACAGTTATTTAGGTTTGGGCTTCTTAAATGCAAGATTTTCTTTTCTTCAAGCATCCAATGACAATTTAGGTATGTTTGCTTCCTCCTACTTTTTAAATATTAATTTTTTTAAATCTTTGTTTGTGTAATACCACAGATGGTAAATCAAATAAAAAAATAAATCTTAGTACCTCGTAAACGGGAATTCTTGATTTAAAGAGGTAATAAAGGATTGTTCAGTCGGAACCGATGTACTCCGCCAAATGTAAACTGAAAAATCCGTCATTTCGAGCTTAAGTTGGTCAAAAGAGTATAGCAAAAAATAAAACGAAAAAAAAGACGGAAAATTTCTGATGCACTGGGAAGATAGTGAATGCAAACATCTAGATAGTATACGCCTTAAGAATCCATACTTTTTTAGAAAAAAAAATGAAATAATTCAAAGTATGGATTTGAGAAAAACTAATTCAAGTAAATTGTTATCAATACATGTTTTGTGTGGTTCTAAGAAAATTTTCACATTGGAAGGAGTTTTCTCATTTTATTGGTATTATGAATAAAATTCAGAAGAATATGGATTTTGATTTTAAGTCATTTTTTCTGATTTGTAGCAGAGCACATTTCCGAGGGGTACACATATAGTGGATAATTTGTAAATTTTTAAAATTGTTTGCGCGGTTATAATCATTTGGAATTTCTTTCACATAAAAATACAGGCTTTTTTTTGAATAAATTTTGAAAAATATAATTTTTTTTTTTGAAAATTCTGGAGGACACAATTTTTATAATATTTATAAAGATTTTTTTTTAAAAAAAAATAGTTTTGCCAAAAAGATTCTAAATTTGTAGTGAATTCCTTGTTTAAAAATTTCTTATATTTAGTTAGTTGGTTTAGATTCTTCAGTGCAAAAGTCAGTTGTGGCTATATTGCATCTACAACTAGTATTATTAACATCAATTCCAATGTTGCATAAAAACAGTTTGCCCCACAACAATCATTTGTTAGTTTGTAATATAAAAGAGCGGGCAACATAATTTTGGAAAATATCAGAATATACCAACAAATATTTGCAGAATATATATTTTTAAAAAAATAACTTTTGTTTAAAACACTCAAAGTTGTTATGTTTATAAACATTCCGTTAAATAGCGAAAAAAGTTCCTAATTTTAGCAAAAATATAAAAAAATTTATAAATTAAGAAATGAAGCAAAAGCGAGATATACAGTTTTAAAGTTTCCTATAGTTCTAAGTTTAACTGTCCTTTAACTTACAAACTCTTTAAATTTCCCTTTAACCCTTTGACGCAGATGAGAAACCGGTGACCCTTTTGTATATTTTTTTGAGCTCCAATTACAATCAAAAATATATTTTAGTGTTTCTCTAATTATAAAACCTTTCATTAACCTTTTGGCGTAAATGGGACACCGTTGTCCCTTTTCATATGTATTTTTGACGCTAAAATAACAAGAAAAAGTATAGTTTGCTACTTTTAATAATAAAAAACAGTCTAATAGGTACTAAAGGAATCTGTTAGATTATGCGAATTAAAGATTATTCGTAGATAATTATTTGAAGTCCAAAAAAGTATATATTTTTTTCATTCATATTTATATATTTATCAATAATTGGTTTTGTAAACTAAAAAAATTTCAATAATGAATAACTATTTCTCTTCGATCTATGTCACTGAATATAAGTGGAAAATTGAAAAATTATATTTTGGAAGATTTTACCTTTCACGCAGAAAAAAACGCCAGTGTTTCATACTGAATTTCATAACCATAAATTATAAAAATACTAAATGTAACATTTTTCACTGGTTTTGACCTAAATTAATATATCATCATCATCATCATAATTGACCATACTGCTCAGTGTGGGCCAATGCCTTCCCATGAAGATTTCTCCGTAACGACTTCCGATTGATCTAAACTAATACAAAATAATGTTTAAAAAATTTAAAAATATGTTTAATAAAAATTTTGTGTCAAAGGAATAATTCAGAGCATTAAGTTAGTTGTTTTAAATTTTTGTGACGCGGAAAAAAAAAGAGAATCAGTTAAAATTCAAAGTTAAGAAAAGGAGTGCTGCCAAAGTAGTTTAAAATAGAAAAACATAGTACATAAGCATAGTACATATACAAACATAAACTTAGAACATCTCAAACAAATATGGATTATATTATCCACTGCTATAAAATGTATTGTGTTAATTATCCTTATTTGCATTATTGAGTTTTGTTTCAATAACTTAAGTATACAAATATATTTGTTGCATTTCAGGTCTCCCAGAAGAAATCGGGAAAACAATGTTTATAAGTTCTTGCATTCAGCCACATCATGCGGGGGTTTTGCATTATAATAATGTGGATTACATTGTTATGTAAGTTTAATAAATTTTATACGCGCACACATGCATTGAAACCCCTCAGTAAAAACACGCGTAATAATTGTAGTTACAACGAACTTTTCTTTTTATGGCCAAATACAAAGTTGTAATGGTCAAAAAATTTATAAAAATAGTAAGAAATGAAATAACTATATTTAAATTACTAATGTTCTAGTTATTGTGAACCTTTTCTTACAAATATTTAATTAAGGATAAGAAAAAACTTGGGAGCAAATAATCACATTATTTTTAATGCTAGATAAGGTATCACAATCAAACTTTGAAATAAAGATCTAAAACCCTAAAAGATGTATGAGCTACTAACAAATGCATTAATATTACTCATACTACTCATAACGCAATACAATTCATAACTCAAATTTTTATTTTTTTATTATATGAATCAAATACTTTTTTTTTCATCTTTCAGTGGTCAAAAGAATAAAAATTTTAGTTATGAACATTGCTATCAAAAAGTTGTTAATTTTCTTGGCAATCAAGTAGAAAAGATTGAAGAATTGAACAATAGAGACATTTATGTAGCAGGAATAAATTCCGGATTATCATATCCTATGCGTAAGTAAATGTTTGAATGGAATACATAATTTATAATCAATATTCGATGTAACGTTTTAGATTAACACCTATCCTTGTATAAGAGCAGCATTTAAAAGTAATTGATGTTAATTAGAATTTGAGAAAATTCATTTAAAATTAAGCGCTTCAGTGAGACGTTTCTTTACTACAAACTTTAAAGTCTTTTTCTGAATCAATATTTATCATTTTAAGGAACCGTTTTAGTTGTACCGTATACTCTCGATATCACGAATTTCGATATCTCGAAAACCTTGCTATGTCAAAAAAATATTTTTACCTTTGGCATTATATATCCACCTAATGTTAGTTATAATTCCTATGTCGAAGGGTTTCTTCTCAAAACCTTGCCAAATCTTTTTAGTAGAAATTCAATTTTTCAGAAAAATCACAATGGAAGTTCATTGTAAACCAACTCTTCTCTATTTAAGGCATAATTATATTAGCCTTTCTTTTAAAAATAAAATTATCATTGTTTTATTTGAACTTATAGTCAACTATCATTACGTACATTTTTAATAGTAGTTATTATTACGTTACATGACTATACTTTTTAGAGTAATATTTTACAATACTTTTTTTTTTAACTTTTTCGAACATGTTTAGTTCTGAACTTGTTATCTTCTGCTCAAAGATTTGAGCATTTGGGGCAGCATTGCATTAAAACCTGGGAACTACAGAATGTTCCTGTAAGTTGTTTGCTGAATTTTATTTCAGCTATAGGGCTTTCATGCTTATCATGATTTAGGGTTAGGGTACAATAGACCTCTGGTCGATGTGCCCTGCTCTCTGGAGCTGCCCAACCATAAGTCTAAGCCAAGTCTAAAGGTAGTGGGCTAAGCTGAACCAAACGTAAATGGCACTGCGTAAGTTAATTAAGGAGCTGAAACAGTGCTATAAGTCCTACCTGAAGTAAACAAACGGAAACCGTGGGAAATCAGTTAAACTAAAAAAGCAAATCTATTCTGAAAATATTTATTAATGCTTAGAATTGGATGAAATTGAACTTTTTTTTTCTTTTTTCATGTATTATACTTGGTAGGTAAAGATGGTGACTATTGTACACTAGACACTTTTGTCAACACCTGTAAACATTATTGCTCAGTCGAAATACCATACGCAACATTTCTGTGTTTTGATTGTACTTATGTGGCAGCTTTTTTGACTCATGGATTGGGACTCGACATAAGGAAAGAAGTTAAGGTGACACAATTAGAATTATGTCTTTTATATTGCGTTTTTTCAATTTACGTTGAAGAGTAAATGAAAGGCCTAAGAAGTGGCCACTCATAGGTTCCATAAATCTTTAGGATTCCTTTCAAGTTTTAATAATTTCTAAACATTTTTTAAATAATTTATTTATATAATATGTGTATATTATAGTATTTTTTTAAAAATGTTTTCAATAGAGCGTTTATTTAGAAATTTTTCAGTTTTCAGTTATTTAATCACCTTAGTACTTAAAATGTGGCAATAGTAGAAAGTACAAGTGAAACTTCTGTTATAGTTCTTAAAGATAGTGTGATTTTATGATGGATGCACATCTAACCACCATCCTAAAAATTTACGTGAAGGGATGAACAAACAAATAACTTTGAATAAAAGTCTCTCTTTATATCAAATAAGCGGAATTAATACACAATAAGAGTTAGTTTAATGTTTATTAAGTATTATTTTATTAAGTATCATTTTTACACGAACTAGAAAGTTAGTTAACTGATTGGTTAGTGCAATATCCACAGATTGAGTTCAGTTAAATCACACCAAAAACCTGCTTGAAATCAGAATAACTAGATTAAAAGTTTAGACAAATTTGTTAAAATTGAAACAACTAAATTCAAGCTGAAATATATGCTTTTGTATAAACATTTTGCCAATGATTAAATTAGAGACACTTGTGAAAATTTTCATTCTTATTCATCAATTCTTTCATTACAATCTATAAACGTGCTAAATACCAATTATAGAATTTTAAATAAGTAAAATATACTTCAATGATTATGGAGTTTAAGGTCAACAATTATATAAATCAATTATAACCAATTGTCAAAACAATCATATATAAACCAATTGAAATTTTCTTAGAATAATAAAACGGCGTGACCCTGCAAATAACTAAAAATTGCACGTCAAAAAGGACCTTATCGATCTTTCTTTTCTATTAATATAACTATATGCTTCATCAACTTTATAAATTTAATCATGATTCATAAATTTTTAGTAATCCAATCGTGTTTCAGAAACTTCATCCGTCTCATCCTGTTTCATAAACTTCCTTAATCAAGTCAATTTTCATGAATTACATTAATTCATGCATCATGAGTAAAATCATTATTCAATGTGTTAATGAATCTTGATGAAATTTATAAAGTATGTATGTTACAAAAGCTTCATTAATCATTTATTATGAACTTCGACAATTCAATCATGATTCATAAATTTTTATTAATCCAATCGTGTATCATAAACTTCATCAATCTAATCCTGTTTCATAAATTTCTTTAATACAATCAATTTTCATAAATTACATTAATTGAAACAGTTATTAATTTTTAAATGAAATACTCTTTTTAAAATTAACAACTGACATTTTAAAACTAATTGTGCATGCTTTTAAATTGTGTATGCTTTTATGCTAACTATTAAAGTGAACATATTAATCCTTCTAATATTTTGTTATGCTGTCTTCTGAATATAATATCTTATGAGTATTTTAATAAACAGTATTTTGAATACTGTATCATAATTGTCCTCGTTTTAGATGTTGTTTAAATAAGCATTGCTCTTATGTTAATTATTATTAAATAAATTGCATTCAATATAATTTTTCTTTGCAGATTCTGAACAAAATAGATGGAATTCCAATTAATTGGTGCTTAGGTGTTGCTCTTAACACGTTAATCTGAAACGAAAATAATAAATTTAACGCTGACAGTATTCACGTAAATACTAAAGATGAACATTTGTAATACATATTTTATTTCATTATTCATTTAGAGTTGATTAAAAGAACATTTTTTTATTTTAAATTAATCATTTCTTTCACAATTAAAAACATGAATAAAGTTTTTCATGGAATACGATCTGATTTAGATCAATCGCGTCAATCGACGTTGTTATAAACTATATATAAGATAGAAACAAAGGAGAATAAAGGAGGAAAATCGACATTTGACACTACCCATATTTTTAAAACCCACATTTTTAAACCCCTGTTTGCTTCATGAATATAAACTCTTTACAACTAGATTCTCTTATTCAACTAGAGAATTTGTGTTTTGAAAATAATTTTAAAAATATGAGTTTGAGAAAACCTTACTTCCACAACCCTCTTCCTTTCCTTCCATAAATTGCTACTGATTTTAAAACTTTCTAAATTTTACAAAGCATAATTTAATAACTTAAAAAAATTGGGAGTTTTAGATTTCTTTGATTTCATCGCGAAATCATTTACGAACAGCTTTTGTTCTACTTTCTTAATCTTATCTTAAATTTAATTTAGAATTCTGAATTTTTTACAGGAGTTTTAAAAAAGCACAGACATTGTATAAATGAAACTATTTTTGAGAAACGTGGCAAAGATTTTTTATATTTTGTTTTTTTTTATGCCAATCAGGTGCCTAGCAGTTAGCATGCATGGCTATGAAACCAATGGCTGCGGGTTCGAATCCCGCTCAGGGCATGGATACTTCTCTCTCTGTGCCTGTTCTTCGGTCCTGTGTTGTGAATTTGGCTCACCATATGAACGGGTATCTGTGGGGTTGGTAATGCTGCCGACCTTCGTGACTTAGGCCGCAAGGTGCTCACCAGGCAAAATAAGAAACACTTTCGGAATCTTTCATGGCGAGTTTCGATAGTTTAAGTGTCTGCAGTTAAAAAAAAGGGAGAAGGGGGAGTTTTCTTCAGAGATAAAATTTGAAGAAAAATAACGATAGTAAGACGTCTTGCAAGCTCGATAAAATTCATACGAATCATATTATTAACTTGAAGCAACGTTTAACACGCATTCAAATGTGCTCTTTGTAAAGCAAACTAGCTTTTTAATTTACATTTTATTTTATGACCGACGTTGAACAGCCGACCCAATTCTGAGTTTGCGACTACCCATGTTCAACTTCGCAGCCTTGTAGTTTTAAACCCAACCCAGAAGACAAGTAAATTCCTGTAGCAAATAATGGTACAAACTTGCATTCGTGGAGGATTTTTTCGATGAAAATATCCCGCATATGAGTTACATGGGAAGAAAAACCACGAAAACGATCCATGGTTAGTATGACGGCAAGAGAATTCTAACCCATGATTTCGTGTACAACTGAAGATATTTTATGTGAGCACTATTATCGATGTGTGCCAGGAGCAAATTTCGTACTAGTCAGCCACCGCTGGTATTCGAACCTGGTTATTATTTTGAATTACATAGTTTAATAATATTACATATTAATTTGAATAATGATTTTAAAATATTAATTGTTCATAATAATTATATAGTTATAAAAATTAAAAATAAAAAAGTTCCAACAGTTTTGGAAGAATTTAAACCTTTAAACATATCTTGGCTACATAAGATTTCTCCACTAGATGATAAATTATTCAGGATATTCAAAGTTGCTTACCTTAGTTCAAGCTTTTCCGAATTTATTAAATTAAATAAAAAATAATAATTACTAAAATTTATTTTTTACGTGAAGTTATGTTTATGTAAATAATTTTCATGAATGGTGGCAGAAATTTTAAAATTTTTAGTTTTAGTATTATAATTATAACTATAATTAATTTGTCGCTCTAAAAGAAAGACAAATTCAACTTTTGTCGCTCTTTTGTCGCTTAATCAAACTACAGGAGCCATATTTTCTCAAATTGCAACCCCCCTCCCCATATTCTGGGGATCAAAAATCGGAATCCATCGAAAAGAAGACGTGTTTTGACAAAAAATTTTTGTCTCCAATGTCACAACTTTACTTAATGTTATCAATAATTAATTAGCGAAGTTTTTAAAATGCGTCTTTTATAGAGAAAAATAAACTGTCGTCACCTGCCACATACCGACTAAATATAACAAATCGCGACTTAGAAATTGTCTGCCAGTCTCCATCCGATCACTACTATCTTCATCTACCCCTTGTCCATTATTTTTTTAATTTTTTAAATAAAGTTGGAAATTCTGAAAATTGCTTTATTTCTCGCTTGTGACTTAAAATTTTTCTTCATGTTAGAAATAAGCAATGTAATGTTCACAAAATTTTTAAAAAAAACTTCTTCAAAATTATATTTTTAAAAATTGTTAATTAAAAAGAAATTAAATAGTGTTATATAAGTGTTAATTAAAATTTTACTTGAAGAGCTGCACGTTAATTAAAAAGTATTAAAAATGCCACCATTGACTATAGACCTCAAATTCGCCCTATGTCTTTCAAAGGATTTAAATTGCACTTTAGTATATACGAACCAGATTATTAGATCAAAATTTCATTTAAAGAGATTGATACTTGCTTGGCCCCCATTGTTAGAGTATTTATAGCGTTTCTGAAATATATATAAGTAGAATACAACAATATCTTCAACGACAACAATGATCATTTTCATTGTTTCGTAAGAAAAACTCCATTAAAAACAAAATTTCGTTGTTTTCATTGTTAAAATTAACATCTATTGTAGAAGAATCAATTTCATTTCTATTCTAAACTTTGGTGAGTATAGAAAGCTTTCTAACTTACTGCGAATTAAAAAGGCGAATTTTGTGAAAATGAAAGTTTCGATTGACGAAATAATGAATGAAAATCAGATCTGCGATTTAATTGATGCATGGTTCTGTTTTCTTGAATATAGTGCAACATTGACTGAGAGTGAGGAAAACTACGAACATGCACCAATGTCGCATGAAAAGCTTGCTGATGAGGATATTTGTGGGTTGCATCAAGGGTCAAATCCAAATGGTGATTTAAGTGTAAATGACACAGAGAATTTGGCGAATGATGAAATAATCGATGAAAAACATATTTGCGATTTGATTGATTCATGGTTTTGGTTTCTAGAGTATGATGGGATAGTGCCTGAATCACATTATGAGGAAAACTATGGATTTGATCCTACGTTATGTGAATTGGATTTGGCAAAAACAGAAATTTTTAATGATGATTTAAAAGGTGAAGAGCAAATTTGTGAATTGATTGATTCATGGTTCTGCTTTCTTGAGTATGATGACGGATTTAAATGTGCTGCAAACTCTTGTTCACTTTCGCCAATAAAGAATGAATGTTTTGCTACTAGAAAATCTGATCAAGAGTATCGCATTTCAAATTTGAATGTTGATTTGAAAATGAAAGAGAACATGGATCTGGGCAAATTGAAGGATAAAAAACCTAAAAAGAGGAATCGCATCAAGCAAAGATTTGTGCAATTTTTCCTCTCCTGCTTTTTTTATAAAAAAAAAACAAAATAATAACTAGGAAAACTCCAAAGGAGGAAAGTGTCTGAGATAACGGCACTGTGGTCTTTTCTATCCATAAGAACATGAACATACATTGACTTGAAAATTACATAACAAACGGATGTCACAACACGCTGATTCAACCTAAATATGAGGAAATTTGTGATCCGACAGTTATTACTGATAAATTAAGTGTGACGACATAATGACGGAATCTATATATGAGGAAAGCTATAAACTGATAGTACTAATTACCTTAATGTAGCGAAATAGTGACTGAAGATAAATGTAAGGAAAGCTATGAACTTATATGGTTAGTACTGATTAATGTGACAACATAATGACGGAATCTAAATATGAGGAAAGCTATGAACTGATAGTTAGTACTGATTACCTATATGTAACGAAATGGTGACTGAATCTAAATATTAGGAAAGCTATGAACTTGTATAGTTAGTACTGATTACTTAATTTTCATGACATAATGACAGAATCTATGTGTGAGGAAAGCTATAAACTGATAGTTAGTACTGATTACCTAAATGTGACGAAATGGTGATTGAATCTAAATGTAAGAAAAGCTATGAAGTGATGATAAGTAGTACTGATTACTTGATTGTGGTGGCATAAAGGCGACACATTAATATGAGGAAAGCTATAAACTGATAGTTGATCCTGGTTACTGAAATGTGGCACCACAATGACGAATTCTTAATATGAGGAAAGCTTTGACAACGTAATGACTACATAATGACTAATATATGACAACATTATGACTAAATCTACATAAAAGGAAAGCCGTGAGAACCTCGTGAAAAACTTCTTGATTAGATGTCTTAGTGGCTAAATTGGAAAATTGGAATGCAGATTTAAGAAATGATAACAAAGAGGATTTTGGCATAAATAATAGTTACAAATGATAAAGAAAGAGCAACAACTATGAAGGCTCCAAAATGGCAAAGTGTTTGAGCTAATGGACACACGATCTTTTTTCAAATGTAAACAAAAACAAAGATGCTGACAATTAAACGAAAACGATACTAATTTCAAGTTTTTCTTTCTGTTTTAAAAAAAATAATTGTAAAACTAGTCATTTAGTTATGTGAAAATAAAAGATAAGGCTTAAATCTATGTGATTATTCTTGTTCAAAAATTTATTTTCATTATTTAATTATATATTCAAGTTAATATTCTGCACGATGAAGTTAAAGTTTACAATTTTATACTTAATGATTTCCCTTATCCCATAAGCTTATAAAAATTAATATTTTTTCCCAAAAATGTAAAATTAAGAATAGATATAAAAAAGCTCTAGCAAATCTTTGACAAAGTGTAGAATATAGTTTCTCAATTTAGTTATCATTTTATATTTAAAAAGTAACTTCATTTACTAACCTATATTTTCTGCATTTAACCCTATATATTTACTTTAGCAAAAAATTAGTAAAAACGCTGAAACTTTTACTTCTCATGAGTAAATAATGTAAATTTTCGGCGCAGGAAATACTTCCAGCTATATCGCTCGAAAAACTAGGTAAACATTTATGCAACTTGGTTAAAATAAAAACAACTAGTTTAAAACTGAGGGAACTAGTTTTAAGTATAAGCAATAAGTCAAAATTAGAAATAAATTAAAATTATAAAATCTGATGTCTGTAAGGCAAAGCTTGAATGAAACCTAAGAAAAACTTGATATTCTCGGGAAATCTCAGTTAAAGTACTGTCGTCTGCCAATTTAAAATTCTACTGTTGGGTCAGAAAATGCTTTCATGTGGGAGATTTTTCGCAAATCATTGCAGAGTAAATATGGCCATACTCTTTATTTACAAAATAAGCTTTAGATTTTAAGTTAATGTGTTTGAAATAGGAAGTGAATATCATGCGTGGTTTTACTTTGCGTTCGCAAGTTTCCAACTGTCGAAATCTTTGAACCATCATCACTCATTGAAGCTGCCATTGCATTGTTAATCTTGGGATTCCAAAAAATAGGTTTCCAAATTTTTCCACTTTCAGTCTCCGTGTATTCAGCTCTTGAATTGAGAGCAGTTATTTTCACAAATTCGCAAAAACAGACCTTTTTCTGAAAGCCGTTTTTGGGTTTTTTACAAAATTACAAAAATGGAATCATATTAACGAAAATTCAGAAAATTATGAGCAGATTTATTCAAATTTCGTAAAAGTCTGAATCTATTCATAAGCACATAATCTTACACACACCTGTATTTTATCCTTATAAAAACAACACTCCCATACAACTTAGCTGAAAAATGTTTAGTTTCAAGATACTTAAAAGGCATTTAACGGCCACTAATGGTTTTAAAAATTATGTTATTTACTTTAATGCTAAATTTTAACACTTAGTAAATACAACTTCTAAGAAAATCTCTCTTTTATATCCATAAAATTATAATCTCGCATTCAAAACTTCCACCATTTTTCAAATAACTAATATACTCTAATGGATCTCGAAAATCAAGGTTTTAAATATGTTAACTCGAATCATTATATTATCGTCAAAGAAAATTTACCATAAATCCAAATTCTTTACAATTTCTGACTAACAAATGTTCTCAAATTTATACTGGTGCTTTGTACTAGATGAAAATAAAACTTTAAATCTTTTTCTAACCACTACAATCAGAATTTACCTGCTAGAAGAATTTATCATTAATCCAAAATTCGACCTCTTCAGTTTACAGAGCATAAATTTCGACTAGAGTTCCGTAACTGATGACAATACTAGTAACAATCGCTTCCTAATTACTGCAATCAAAATAAATTTTCGTTTGGTTAAAGATTTCAAACTTCGACTAGAGTTCCGTAACTAATGACAATACTAGTAACAATCGTTTCCTAATTACTGAAGGCAAAATAAGTTTTCGTTTAGTTAAAGATTTCAAACTTCGACTAGAGTTCCATAACTGATGACTATAGTAGTAACAATCCTTTCCTAATTACTGCAATCAAAATAAGTTTCCGTTTAGTTAAAGAGTTCAAACTTCGACTAGAGTTCCGTATCTGATGACGATACTAGTAACAATAGTTTCCTAATTACTGCAATCAAAATAAGTTTTCGTTTACTTAAAGATCTGAAACTTCGACTAGAGCTCCGTACCTGATGACAGTACTAATAGCAATCGTTTTCTATTACTGCAATCAAAATAAATTTTCGTTTAGTTAAAGATTTCAAACTTCGACTAGAGTTCCGTAACTGATGACAATACTAGTAACAATCGCTTCCTAATTACTGCAATCAAAAAAAGTTTTCGTTTAGTTATAGATTTCAAACTTCGACTAGAGTTCCGTATCTGATGACAATACTAGTAACAATAGTTTCCTAATTACTGCAATCAAAATAAGTTTTCGTTTAGTTAAAGATCTGAAACTTCGACTAGAGCTCCGTACCTGATGACTACTAATAGTAATCGTCTTCTATTACTGCAATCAAAATAAATTTTCGTTTAGTTAAAGATTTCAAACTTCGACTAGAGTTCCGTAACTGATGACAATAGTAGTAACAATCGTTTCCTGATTACTGCAGGCAAAATAAGTTTTCGTTTAGTTAGAGATCTTAAACTTCGACTAGAGTTCCGTGACTGATGACAATTCAAGCAGCAATCCTTTCCTAATTATTGCAAGTAAACTTTATCTTAATTCCATTGCCACTTGAAATGTACTTTATAAAGTAAACAAATTATTACACAACTAAAAAAGAAGAAAAAACATCAAAATCAGAGTTTTTTCAAATGGGCTTATGAGAGGGAAATGATTCCATTTTTATCACACCTAACTCAAAAATGTGATGCATCGCTATCGTAGCACACTTATTACTGCCATGGAAACTCCTTCACACCCTTCGAAAATGGTCCGTATATTTTACATTTTCATTGTGACAAATTAATAATTATTTTCTCAATTTTACTCCTTTTGAAAGTCCTGAGTTTAGGGATTTTATTTCATTTCAATACTTTAATATAATAAAACTACAACCTTTCGTCAATGAAATCCTTCTGCTACATCATCCACCTTGAATTGCATTCTATGCCGAAATTTCATTAAATGATGGAAGCTATTTACCTTTTTTATCACAAATAAAAATGTTCACATATTTATAAACATAAATAAATTAATGTTGCATGCTGAACATCACCTTTCTTATACCATACAATTACAAAAGCAATTTCAAATACGTTATGAAAAAAACTAAATTTAAATACGCTAATGAAAAAAAAACTAATATTAAAATAAACTGCATACGTTAAATTCCAAGCAAAGCTAAGCAATCGGGCTTACTAATATCAATCAATCAATTGTCAATCAAACAATCAATTTCTTCAATTTTTTTTTCCCTTACAGCTTTTTTTTCTCCAGCTGAGCGTAATTTAAAGATATAAGTAATATGATCAATCTCTTCTTATTTGCGTTTTTGTTTTATAAAAATAATCAATAGGTACCAAAATCTCCTTTTTTTTTCTTTTTTTTTTTTTTTTTTTTTTTTNTTTTTTTTTTTTTTTTTTTTTTTTTTTTTTTTTTTTTTGATTAATTAAATTCTCTGAGGTCTGCAGTTATTAGATAAAGTATTGAAAAAAATGACCAAAACTGAATGGTCTTATTTGTCCTAAGTGATATTTTTAAATAATAATATTTAACAACCATGAGCTTTCGGATTAAATCCCTTCATTGATAACTAGTAATAAAGTTTCAAACTTCAATAAAAAACTGATGTTTCTTCAGTTTAATTTATTAATTAATTATTGATAGAACATTATAACTTGGATACATCTATTTTATTTATTGTAGAAAATTTCATGAAAGATATTTTTGTTTTGCTGTTTCAAGAAATATCCTGTTTTTCCACCTGCAGCATTAATTTACTTTGCAAACAGACAAAACACCACATAGGCTTAAAATTAATCCCACTTTCTGCGCATGTGCGTAATATTTTCCGATGATTATTTGATCACTTCCAACAGTTTGAGTAAGTGTATACATTTATTTGAATTATTTAATTGCCAATTCTTTTTCTAGAATGTATCATAACTCTATGTCATACCTGCCAACTCTTCCGGATTTTCCGGAAGATTTTATTTTTATATTTAAAGTGGTAGTAAATATATACTTTTTTTCTTTTATAAACTTAATTTTTAAATGATTTTGATCGCCACTAATCTTACAAAAATTAAGCACATATATTAATGTGCGTTACTATCATGGTTGTCAACTTAAGGTTTCTCAAATACAACGTATTTGTTTGCTTAAAATTGAAGTTTTAATTCCATTTTAATACCACTGGGAAAAATGATAATGGAAAGGATTAAAAGTTGGCAGGTATGCTATGTATTCGACTATATCATAAATATATGGGTTCAAATAACATTTTCATGTGTGAGGAAATTAAAAACCCATTTTCAAGACAAAATTTTTTATTTATAGATTCAGAAGGAAATATATGTATTAAATATTTTTATGCAATAAATCTTATTATAAATTATTTAACTATGTTGTTTAAACCTATATTTTTTAATAAAATAATATTTTATTTTACTAAAAAGTTTTATTCAGTTCAAAATGATCTTTAAAGCCAAAAATTAAAAAAAGAAATGTATTTGAAAGGAAGTAAAGGTAAAGGAAGTAAAGGAAAGGTAGTATTTGAAAAGATGGAGTAAATTACTTTATAGAGACTACATTAATTGGGTATTTGCACTCCAGGAAAAAGATCTCCCATACCCACACATATGACCTATGACGTCAGCGGCAGCTGATCTTTATCAGCAAAATGGAGTATTAAAGTTCAGCTAAGTTTCTCAGCCTCTGGTAGAATGTTAATTAAGTAAAAGTAAATTAAATTCAGAGCCGTATCGCTCATCGAATTAGTTGAAATATAATTCTTTCTAGTCTACTTCTTTTAATTAACTTAGATTTATTATTTGTTTATGCATTTTACTGTAACCGTGATATAGTTTTGATTTGTGTACCTGGCAACTTCGATGCATAATTAGTTTAATTTTTCACATGGCTTTAAGTCTCTGTGTAAATATATAGTAGATGAATTGAAATCTTTGCGAAAGGATCTTCCTGAAAGAATTTAGAATGTATCCCTTAAGAGAACTTAAACTTGACGGGCTTGGCTTACTCGAAATAGAATGAAAAGAACAGTTGCTAATATAAAAAAATGCCACGCTTCAACAACCAATTAGGATCGTGACTCCCTCACTACGTCACGTGCAGGTATCCCATTATCATTGCTAACAATGCAACAAGACAGTTTTAAATTTTTAATTCAAGCATTAATTAATATTTAAAACATATTCACTTTTAATTTAACTAATTAAAACAATATCCCGTTTATATTATGCAGCCATGATTTAACACAAGGTATCTTCTAGCTTATTACTTAGTTGTTGACTTTTATTAGCTATGACATTAATTATAACCTTAAATTATTTATTAATATCCAAAGATGCGAACACCAAGTAATATGTCTGGTTCTTTGTTGGAATGTATGATTACCCTAAAGTCTAAAACAGCTATGTTGTTCCAAGTGCAAACTTTACGGCGTATTTATCTCAAAAAGATTAACTCCTCGAGGGACTGAATTGAATTGCTTTAAGGTTGTTGTTTTTTTAAAAAACTCTCTCTTCATATGAAATAAAGATTTTTTTAGGGAATAATGTGGCATACATTCATATAGAAAATCTGACTCTCTCACCATGAAAATCTGACTCTCTCACAAAGGAAGATCGGACTCTGATCACAAGAGCTCATTATACTAATTAAGAAAATGGCGTAAAATTTCAACATGAAGAGAAGTCATATTTTAATGAAAGTAAGAAGTATTGAACTAACTTGTTACTTCACTATTAAAAGTTATTCTAACACAGCAAATTCTGGGCTCACAAAATTTTATTAACATTGAGAATGATTTATCGATTTTAATAATTTTTAGAAAATCTTGCCAAATTGGAAGTTTTTAAAATCGTTTAACCATTTTTGGAATATTTAAGCTACTTGTGAGCTCTAAAGGGATTCTAAATAAAATTTTACCATGCGTAATGTATATAATTTGAAAATATAATTTAGTTTACGGCATTTAAACTAGGTTTTTACTAATTTTTTTTTTTTATTTATTTTTTTTTGGTGAAAAAGAGTTTCAAAAAAACATCTTTAGTGGCAGGCAGGCAATAAAAGGAAATACTACTAACTATTATAAAAAAGAACACAATATAAGATACGATAAAATTATGTCATTAGAAACGTTGAAGGGCAAGAAACATTTATCCCCTTATTATTTGCATTTTTGTAAATGAAATTGGTAATTAAACTGATCAACAATATAAACAGATAAACAGAATCTAAAATCTTGTGTAATAATGAGGGATTATTTGACACTATATAAAATAATTAATGACTCTAAAATATACACTGAAATTATTAAACATGAAGCAGAATAAATAGAAAACTGAATGTTATTAAAAACGTATTAGTTTCTTATAAGCATTTAGATTTATTCAACCTTCATTTATTTGCAACACTTGAATGTTCAAAATAGGCTTGTTTTTCTAGGCACAAGCTCAAGATGACCGTTGTACCGTCAATATGGAAAAAGAACATTATCAACCAACCAACAATGAAATTCCTGTTTTTCATTATTGTCGCATCGATATTATTATACATTTTACAAGTAGAAATTCAACCTTTTACAAATGTTAGACAAGTCTTAACTTCTGAAGAACAACAGCCAGGTGAAAAATATATCATCGTATTTGAAGGAGGCAGTAAGAGTACAAGCATGCGTATATTTCATTTTATTTCCAATTCAAGTAAGTGCTTTCGGATTTGTACGCCTATTGTTTTTAAAAACTTTTAATTGGAGAATCATACAGTGGAGATTTAGGGTCCCTTTTAGAGTTCATTTAATGTGAAAAAGTACATTTGAATATTGTTAATATAATACACTGTAAAAATTCCGGATCAAATTACGGTATTAAGTACCAGCACTTTGAGTGCATAATCAGTAAAATCCACTTTTACCGTAATTTTTACAGTCATATTCATTTATTTAGAGTAATTCAGTGATTTTAATGCAATTATTACTGTAAAAAATGCTGTGTTTCAGATTTTCTGACCCGCAACATGTTCCGGTAAAAACGGATTTTTACGGTAAAAAATACTGTTAAAGAATTAGTTTAGTTACCAGTTTTGACTTTTTATGCTGACTGATAACGTTTCTTGCTGACCCATATTTATGACAGTCGGCGCGAAGGATTAAATCTACTCTGCATCTGCCAGAATAGCATCGTACATTTCATTCATAACTTTATATTTTGTACGAAAAGCCAACGTATTCTTTTCTCTTAGGTGAAATCGCACTTAAAGGAGGATATTATGCAAAAACAGGAGGGCCTGGACTTACCAGTTTTGCTGATAAACCTTATAATGTATGTATTTCTGTTTTGTATTATCCTTTTATGCGATGAAATAATATTTTATCCGATGTGATAAGAAATATATTATATTGTAAATGTTTAATTGAATTGAATAGGGCACGATATATGGAGGATATTTTAAGTTACGAAATCAGAAAAAACGCAGTTTCTCTAAGTATCTTCTTTTTTTTTACGACGAATTCTTATTTCGGACACCCAAAATGTAGGGGGTAGCAGCAATCTGAAAAATATGGTCCCAATTGTTTGGTCAGAAGAGCGGTCCAAAGTTTGAACCCCTTAATGTTAATTTTACTTTCTGCGTATTTCGCTTTATCTCTCTAGAACTTTTTATGCGAATTGAAGACTTTTTGCTCGCTATTATAAAATTTACTTATCCGAAGGTAATTCCATGCACAAAAAAGAAACTTTATTAAGTATTTGCCATTTTCTTATCATTTTATTTAATATTAGTCGAAAAATATCATATTTTAAACTTCAATATCTCAGGAACAGTTGAACCGATTTCACTAAAATTTAGCCTTTTGCCATGTGAAATTATATTCTTTAAAATGATGCAAAAAAATCTTACAACTTACAATTCAAAACTATTTCTACTAATATTAAATAAAGTTATAAAAAAAGGGTAAATATTTACCAAAAAATATTTTTTGCGAGGAATTATGTTTGGATAAATCAATTTTATAATTGTGTGTAGGAAGTTGCTTTAAAATTTCTCGAGATATGGCGAAATACGCAAAAAATTAATATTAAGAGGTAAAAAACTCTGACTCTTGGACGAATCTTTTCACCACACTATAGGGACCATATTTCCCAGCTTGTCACTACCCCCTATGTTTAGGGGATTTAGAAATCCAAATCCGCCGAATAAAAAATAAGTTTATTCAGAGAAAGTACGTTTTTGTGTCTGACTTCGTAACTTAAAATATCGTCTGCACTCATTTATTAGCATATTTGAGGTACTCGACCCAATTTTTGAGTTTACGACTGCTAATGTTCAACTCCATAACATTGTAATTTTGAGCCCAATCTAGAAGACAAGGGAATTATTAGATCAAGTAGTGGGAGAATTTGTCTTTGTGGAGGATTTTTTGATGGAACCGCATTTGCGTTACATTGAGATCAAAACTGCGAAAAATTCCCACGGTTAGCCTGAAGGCAAGGGGACCCTAACCCATGATCCGTCTACCACTGAGGATATTTTACGTCAGCATAACTGTGGTCGGTGTGAGCTGGATGCGTATCGAACAGCCATTGCTGGGGTTCGAGCCCAGTTCACCTCATAGAAAGACGAACGGTCTATCCTTTGAGCCACCATGGCTCCCTTCAAATCCTTAAGAATGAATTCTCGAACGTGAAGATCCGATCATTAGATCAAAAGTTATTAAAAGTGGTCCGTTTTCTATTTTGGTCACTGTATGTACATAGACCATTTCATCCAACGACACCCCTCCGCCACGGTGAGGCATCATGCAGGACTTGGAGAGGATAATTTTTATGTAATCGCATTCAGTATTAAGACATTTTGGGCATAAATACATAGTTACAAAATATTTTTCCATGAATATTAATTGATTTCATATATAGCGTACGGAACAAAATCTAAATTATAACTCACAGTTTTTTTTGTTTTGTTTTTTTTTTTGTTACCTGCATCCTATTAGCTTCGAACTCAGTTTCTATCATATTTAAATAATTAGTGAAGCAAATTAGTTTAAGGTGATCCCGAAAACTGTAACAGCTATTTGCATTTTAGGTTGCAAAAAATATCACTTTTTTACTAGAAAAAGCCGAAAATATAATACCATTTGAGAGATGGAGTGAAACTCCCGTAACACTAAAAGGCACTGATGGACTCAGATCATTACCAAAACATGCATCAGATTCCATTTTGAAAGAGGTATATTTTTTGAACACTTAACTTATTTATTTGAATATTTATAATAGTCAAAAATAAACTTCAGTTGTTTGAAGTTCACCATAATTAATCACAGTAACATTTTCTAAATAGTGCACAGTAATAATTTTAATGTAATACAATTAGTTGCTAAGATATTAATAAATATTTTTACTGTCTTTTCGTAGGTAGAAAATATATTTAAAAATTCTTCCTTTGTATGCAATGAAAATTGTGCTACTATAATATCAGGAGAGGATGAAGGTACGGATTACATCGCTTTTTGTAATTAATTTTTGTTCATTAAAATTGTAAACCAATAAATTTTAATGTAGCATAAATTGTAAAACTACAGAAAAATATCGAAATTAAGATAGAATATGCTTTGTAATACATATGAATAAAGCAAAATCCCTCAAATAAAGCGTAAATAAACACCCTAAAGACGGACATACTATAGTTTCAGTTCCATAAATAAGAAAAATCTTCAGTGTCTGAACACAAAATGCCGTGTTTCGACACCAATGGAGATTCTTGTTTGTTGAACCAAAGCTATGTTCTTTTTTTGGGTCTATGAACCATGTTCTTTTTTTGGCCTATATTTCTGCTTTGTTCATATAGAAAATTATTTCTTTGCTCTAATTAAGATAACAATAAAAAATTATATAGAGTACTTCTTACAACATTTTCTTTGATATTATGACAATATTTGAAAAAAATTCTATAATTAATGAAAAAAAATTTTTTTTCAGGATTATATGGATGGTATGCGTTAAATTTTTTATTAGGTAATATCTATACAATGATTATTTTTCGTGATATGTTAAAAAACCATTTATTGACTTAATCTAGGAATTAGTGATACTCGCATAAATGAAATTTTAAATTGTTATGAATTTCATTCTTCGACCCAAACTCATAGGGTGATTCCACGATGATGTGTAATTGGATATTATAATTTTGAACCAGTGTCTTTTTTGTGAATATGTGTTAAACTGTTCATAAATTAACATTTGGTTCAAAGTAATTGCAGTAATAGATACATATTTACGAAAATGTTTTGACAAATATCTCAACTAATTCCTTGTGCCCCGAACTAAACACAACCGTGGAAAAGCCCTAAAATAATACCAATGATACCAAAATGATAAAATTAGACCAAATAATTACCAAATATCAAATTTCAAAAATTTTTGTTTTACTTTTTTGAGCCTGATCAATTTTTATTTTAATTTTTGGTTGCATTTTTATTTTAACTTTCTGTCAGAAAAATTAGATTTGTTTTAGATTTTTATCTACAAATTCTTGAAAAAATTAAAAGAAAAATTACGTAGCTTCAAATTATTTTAAATGTAAATCGCGAAAATGATCAAAGCAAATTGAAGCATCGATATTTTTATTGAATAAACAAAATAAATTAAAGAAACATTCAAAACATATTTAATGATATTAAGATAAAAAATATTAGTTAGAAGTTTTTAATATTAAAATGACTCGCAAAAGAATTCAGGACAAATTATGCTGTTTTCTTTTTCAAAAAAATTCACAAATTTGTTCCGCATTTTGATTTGTATCTAAATTTTAGCTTTATCCCTTTGACGCACAATTTTTTTAAACATATTTTTTCATACTTTTGCTCATTTTTGTAGTAGTTTAGGTTGAAATAATTTTAAAATATATTATATTTATCATTTTAATGGTTATGAAATACAACATGAAAAATTAAAATTACTTTTTTTGGATTTTATATTTTAGTAATAATATAATTCAGATTTTTACAGTAACTCTTAGGCTGTTCTTCTATAATTAAAAATGCAAAAATATTTTTTTTCTTGTTATTAGAACGTTAAAAATGCATATAAAAAAAAGGACACCTGTGTCCCATTTGCGCCAAAAGGTTAAAAAACCTCTTCGATTAACTCAAACATGCTTTTTTGTGTAAGCATAACCCACATGAATACCTTAGTATTTGAATCATCGGTAAAAAAAAATTATTTTGCTTTTAAATAAAATATATAGACTATCATACATTTGATTAAAATTTTAGGTAGATTGAAAAATGATGGTTATTCAGCAGCATTTATAGAATTTGGAGGAGATTCCATACAATTAGCTTTTTCAACAGTTAATTTAGGTACTTTGAAATTAATAACGGATAACTATACATCTCTATTCAACGAATCAGATAAACCATTGGAAATATACTCTAAAAGGTAAGGATATTTTTTTAAACAGTATTTAAATTTTCGCTTCGATTTTAAATTACTGATAAAGTTTATAAAAATTCATGTTTACTTTGAAAGTAAAAAATAAATGTTAGAATTTCATTTTGTAGACGTTAAGCAAGTTATACTTTTTGATTTGTATCTAATTTTATAATAGTTATTTAGGTTTAGGCTATGAAACTACAAGACTATCAATTTTACAGTTGACAAGCGATGGCACAGGTAAGTTAAAAAGAATAATATCTTTAATAAATTGTACTGTGTCAAAAATGTATGCTAAATTTTCCAATATTAATTGCACTTAAGTCTAAATTTCTGTTTCTATTTAGCAATGGTGTTTTTAAATGATAATTTTGAGGTTGATATACAAAACGCATCACTTAATTTTCAAGAAAACAGCCCATAAACACCTATTTATGTTACAGAAATTAAGTTAATTTATGTAAAATGAATTTAATTAAGAAATTGACATTAATTAAAAATTTACATTAAGTAAAATTACTTGCACATAGCTTCGCTGAGATTGTAACGCAAATAATGAAACTACACTGTAAAAAATTTAGGATCAAATTAAGATAAAAAGTACCGATATTTAGGGTGCATCATCCGTAAAATCAATTCTATCGTAATATACAGTACAATAATATTTTTTTATTAGAATTATTTTGCGGTAATTTTTACTGTAAAAATTACGATATATCAGATTTTTTGTTTTGTAATATGTTCCAGTAAAAATTGATTATGCGGTAAAAACTACCGAGTCCCTGAGTGCCGGTATTTTTAATCATAATTTGATCAAGAATTTTTTTACAGTGTATAAGGCTTCTTCTTTATCCGTACATTGGATGTGTATCGAATTTTAAATTTTTCAGTATTAGGATTTCACAATAATTTAATTTTTTTTAATTCTAAACAAAACTAAAAATCATAAATGGGATACTTTTTTAGGTATCGAACTACATGGAACCATGAAAGCTTCGACAAAAGTATAAAAAATGCATATCAGTAAAAATAAAAAATTTAAAAGAAGTAAATAAAACATGAAGTGCAGACTGAAATCTCAATATTTGATACTCTAGAATTATTTCGAACATATGGGGGAATTATAGGTCCACATGATACCCTCAGATTGATAATATTACCCGCTTTCTCCAGAATTTATATTAATTTCTTTTACAGCAATGCATTTATGTATGAAATATAATGCAATGCAAGAGAACAAAAAAATAGAAAATAATTTAATTTTCGTCACACCTAAAACAAGAAAAGTACACAGAAAATTTTTCCAATCTTATGCCGCCTAATTTAATCGTTTTAAATATAACAAAATTAGAATTAAATTACAAATGTCTAATACTTTAAGTCATAACATATTAAATTCCAATGTTTTAGCTCTTTCGGAGAATGAAAACATCGCAATACTGTCCAGCCCTTGTATAAACCCTTCACACATTCAACTCTGGGTACAAAACGCAACCAGATATGTTGTCATGTGAGTTATTTTACAACTTCAGTTCATGAAAATAATATCTGCAAATTAACATATTATATTTACTTATCATGAATAATTGTCTTTTTCTTCTAAAAAAATTACATTTGGTATTTTTAACTTCAGAGAAAGTGAAATAAAATTAGTTTGCCTTCAAAATATTTCAATTTTGAATGAATTTTATAAAATTCGATTTAAGATTTAAAATCATTGCTAATTACAACATTCACCTCCTTGCAAGAGTCTAAGATATTTTGAAATGCGCTAGGCTAATTGGAATATTTTTCAATGTTTTCAGATATGCCTGGTAGAGCAAGGATTACTATAAGCCAGTTTATATTTCTTTTAATCGGAAAATCTGTGCAAAATTACTGAAGCTAAATTTGCTAAGAAATTTTGCAATAAAGCTTAAATAATATCATTTAATTTTGGGCATACAAAAAATTGCCTTAAACAAATCACGCTGACTAAGCTCTGAAGGAGAGTTTTTCGAACAAGTATATTTTTAGCCTAAATGTGTGTGAACTCACTGCAATTAGCCTAAAAAGGGTCAAACCGATTAAAAAGACAGAAATTTTTTTCAATTAGCCTAACTTGTTGACTTTAGTTGTCTGTAAAGAGCTGGATTTCAACTTGCGACAAATATATTCGAATAAGAACTTACATGCTTGTAGACCTGAAACAGAGTTCTCATTCATTTCTGATCTAAATTGCGCAATGGCAAATCCAGAAGTGAGAAATGCTTGTGAGTGACCAAGCCCATTACAAGTTTTTCAATCTTCGCATTCAGTAGGTAAAGTTAAATTTTGTACGAGCTATATTTTGGCTATACTACCACATTTATACGTATTGTTTTTTAAAGTATCACACTACATAAAATCTTTTATATTCTACTGTAAGCAGTTTAATTTTGGTTTGCAACTTTGCGCCCTTTGTTCCTTCCATTAAATTTACCTTTTTCCCCTTATTTATTTTACGTTAATTACATACCATTTTTTGCAGTGGCCAGAAAAGAGGTAATTTTAGTTATGAGCATTGTTACGAAAAAATCATGGAATTTCTTGGAGATACAGTGGAAAGGCCACCGAACTTAAATTATCATGACATTTACGCTATCAACATTAATATGGGAGAGTTCGGCGTTGTAAGTACGTGGCTTACTTTCAACTGTTTTTTTTCCCATAAAAATATATAGGCTGTATGTATTTTTTATAAACTTCTTGATTTTTATTCATCAGGCGGAGACGACTCAAAATATACTGTCGATGAACTTGTGAAAACTTGCATTAAATTTTGCTCATCTGAGGCACCCGTTATTGGAAAATTTTCGTGCCTCGACTGTACTTACTTAATAGCATTTTTACAGCATGGCTTAGGACTCAGTCATGAAAAAGAAATAACGGTAAGGAAAAAAAAGTGTCATTACTCAATTACTAAAGTCTTTAATAATTTAAAAGGAGTCTGAGTTTCTTATTGAACTAATCAAGAACTATGAACAAAATGTATTTAAAAAAATTTGACATTACTTGCTACATTAGTTCTGAATATTATAAATTTTTTGTAAATCGGATAAAAATGAAAGAAGTTATCATGCCTGCGAGTATAAAAACATTATAACATTATTTTGATAAATAATTCTAAAACATGACCTTAATGCTTAGATCAAAACATTTTTTTTGTGAATGAACTAGAATTGAACTGAATGTGGTGTTTAATAGCGCAAGGTCTAAAAACAAGACATACAACACCAAACTAGTTTAACTGGATAGACATTCCATTTGGATATATAGACTTAGGAACTGGTTAATCATAAATAATGAATGCATAAGAAACCTTTGATCATGAACTAAGAATGAATAGGATCCCTTAGGACGTGAACTAGAGCTGGATAGGAACCGTAGAATCGTGAATTGGGGGCTGAATAAGAAATGTTTGATCATGAACTAACTGAGAATAAACAGGATCCTTTAGGACATGAACTGGAACTGGATAAGAACCGTAAATTCGTGAATTGGGGCTGAATAAAATTATTTCATCAAGAAACTGAGAATGAATAGGATCCTTTAGGACGTGAAGTAGAACTGGATAGGAACCGTAGACTCATGAATTGGGGCAGGATAAAAAACCTTTGATCATGAACTAAGAATGAATAGGATTCTTTAAGGTGAGACATAGAACTGGATAGGAGCGTAAGACTCACCTTAAAGTTAGCGAAAGTTTTTTTATCCATACTTATGCAAGAATAAGCCATTTTTCTCATTTATGTGCGTTTCAAGTTATTCTTTTCGGAGATTGTTTTCAAAATTTGATTTCTTTTTTCTTAAATTTCATTTAGTTGGTAAAAACCGTTGGACATCAACTTTATTCAATCAGTTTGACAATTTAAGAAGAAATTTGCATTGAATTTCTGATATAATTGCATACCTACATATTCATATTCAGAGTACCACTTCTTCACATTGTAGATTCCGTGATATATTTCATACATAAAAATTGTTACCATGCTTTTTAAGTTTTTTTTAACTTTGAGGTATTTAATTATTTTTTAAATGTTTATTTTTGTTCAAGCAGTTTAGTTTCATACAAACAATATTGTTTGGACTAAATTAACAAATTATACAGTTCATAAGATATACCTTGATTATTATTTGTGTTTATGCATCAGCAATATGTTTATTGCTTTTAAATCATTGTATTATTTAATATTCTCCTCGCATTTTCTGAATAGAAAAAAAAATGAGGAAAACTCGCTGCACTGAGAAAAAAATATAGTCAAAATTGCCAGAATACTGCTGAAATTTACCATACATTACCTCAATGGAAACATTAAAAACCTGAGTGGTTTTTACCGAAGAGAGTTGGTAATGATTTTGGCAAAATAAGCAATAAAATATAGTTTTTATATTCGTGGTAAAGTTTGATAAATATGGCACAATTTGATAATTTTATCATGGAGAGCCTGGCAGGAAAACTATTTATATTATATATTATAAATTTACGTTCCAGTTTCGTATTTTTTACCAATTGTGTGGTAAAAAAAGCTTTAAAATCAAAACCTGAATTTCCAGTAACTAAACCATACGAACAGAAAAATTACCAAATGAATCATATAAATATCGTGTATTTTAGTTTTATTAACCAGAATTATGGTTTTTTTTTCAACAAAAATGCCTTTACTATAAAGTGCGGTAATTTTAACAGATTTTTTTTCTCCGTGTGTGATACTTTAAGGTTGTGAAATCTATGCCTACTTGTGAAGGCATTCTTCTACATTGTGCTTCAAATAACACTCATGGATCACATTGAGATGATTTGCAACATGTGCGACTTCAAAACTGCAAAAGTAATTCTCTCCACTTAGTAGCGCAGAAATTTTAAAAATCTCTCATATGTAGTTGTGTATTTTTCCTTAACTTCTAAAAACTACAATAATAAGAAAAGATAAAAAGCAACTTCTAGTATACGTATCTTCAACCGAACTGTTAGTTTGTAGGTTTTGTAGCAAGAGTCATAAATGACTACCGCACCGTAAGCCTAATCAGCCTTACTAACAAAATTATTACGTTTAATCTTACAATACGCTACAATGCAATCATATAATCATGCAATATATTACCTTTAATCGTATAATAAAAATAACACCTAAGAAAATTTGATTTCTTTCACAAAATATATATATTTTTAAACATTTAATAGTATTTGCTTTGAGGTAAGTTAAATTTCAATATGTACTCGTTTCTATCATAAATTAATACAGCTAAGAGAATAAATCTTTAAAGATTGTTTTATGTACAAATTTTATTATTTATATATGAGCTATATTTATATGTGTTTAATAGTTTCAGAATAAAATTCACGGAATTGATGTAAGCTGGAGTTTGGGTGTGGCTCTCGATGTGGTGAAACAGTTATGATTCACACTTCAGTGGATATGCGATCCGTTGTCAAATAATTTAAACAATGTAAAAGATTTAGATGTTTCTGCTTGTGCTCGTGTGTATATGTTGTGTTCGTGTGTCTCTTATATCGTTCATAATATTTTAAGTTTTAGTATTCAACTTGTTCGGTAATAATTATATACAACTAAATAATTTAGCTGAAATATTTAGAAGATTTGTAAAAATCTCAAATAATAAAATCAATTTTAAAAGATTTACAATGATTAAGAAAAAACAAACAAACAAATTTTTATTTTAAAACTACCAATAATTCAAAATAATAATTCAATATCAGACTATTTATCCAATAAAACATGAAAGTTTTCATTACATTTAACTCAGAAATTGTATTAGTATACTTAATTAGTTAGCTACTTAACTGGTTAGATAATAAATTAGCCGTTAATTTATTAGTAATGATTTTTACAAACAAGTTTTAGTAAGTTAATTAGGAACTATATTAACCATAATTCGCTCAGAACTACCGAAACTAGCTGTTTCATATTATTTAAAATTTTAAACACCGTAATTCTTTCTATTTTATCTGTCATACTAACTTAATCTAAACTTACTCTCAATGGGTCGAATCTTTAAATCCATTATAGATAACAGTTTTTGTTCAATTGAATTGTATATAATGTTTTATTTAATTGCATAAGGGTACGCCCATAAGTGGTGTCACACTTGGAGTATAAGGCAGTCACACATATTGATTAAAATTAAAACATTTCAAATCAACCTATAAAATATTTTTATATAATTAGTTTTTCCATTTTTTTCATATGTTTCATTAAAGCAAGTGCACATCTAAACTTTATTGATATAAGGATGACAAATATCATTAAAACTCATTGTTACAATTTAAAAATAAAATTTGAAATATGGTCTATAACTTGTGTTTTTTTCTGAACTGCTAGTACATTTTAATAGTGTTATGTAAAATAGTGTGACATGTGATAAGAAGAGTAGAAAAATATGATGAAGTGTGAGACATTGTGACAAAGAGGAAGAGAGGATTAGACATATTAAAAAAATCGTTATTATTTATGGAGGGTCCTCAATGGCTAAGTAAGATAGGCTGTGCCGAAGCAAACGATTATAGATACAGGTCAGAAGACAAAATGCACAATTGCCCTAGTACATAAAACTTGTGAATTTCATTTAAAATCGAATCAACGTATACAATTAAATCATTAAATAGATGAAACCCTTATCTCACGTAGAAACGTGTCATCCAACAAATCCTCCAACCGGCCAGATGGTTGAGTGGTTAGCGTTCCTGACGGCGAAACCAATGACTATGGGTTCGAATCCCGCTCAGGGCATGGTTCTTTCTCTGTGTAATGTTCACTGTTGTGTGATGCATTTATGAATGTGCCCCCCTCCCCCATGAACGGGTATCTATGGCAGCGTGGAGTGGGTAATGTTGCTCGCCTTTGAGACTTTGATCCACAGGTGCCATTATTAAAAAAAATAATAATAATTGCTCCAGAGATATAACAGAACTATCAAAAAAGTTGAGACGACGTCATTTAAAAAGTGGAAAGAGTGTTAGTTGATTGCTTGAAGCGTGTAGCCAGAAATAGTTATACTGCACCAGTCACTAAGTTTAAGAGTTACTCTAAAGCAGAGGATATAGTCCAATCGTTCTAATGAACTTTGCATGATTAGGATGCATAAGGTCGGCGAGTAAGGGTTTAAGTCAGGATAAAAATTTGTTCTTCGGTTGTTCGAATCGTCTACAGTCAGTTGAAATAATTAACAGTAATGACTACTCAACAAAGAGGACAACTAAGTGTGGATTGAATCTTAGTAATTGTCCATGGCTATAGCACACTGACAAAAAAATTATAATCAAAACTACCCGAATATGATAAAATTTATCGTGTTTCTGGCGGCATGGTAACACCAAAAGAACTCGGTAATTTTTACCGAATCACTTGAGTTTGATAAAAGTGAATATTAAATATGGTTCTATAACACGTAATGAAATTTGGTAAATAAGGTAAAATAATAAGCTTATGATACTTTAGAGAATGGCATGAAAACCATTTATTCGGTTAAATTTTCCAGTTTTGTATTTCTAATTAAATGTGTGGTAACAAGAATTATAATGTTGAGAACAAGAATTTCTGGTTAACCGTTACCATAGTAACGGAAAAAGTACCGAATGAATAGTTTAAATACAACGTATTTTGGTTTTATTACTCAATATTATGTTTTTGTTTTTTTTTACCAGAAATGTCATTACCATACAGAGCGGGTAATTTTACCAGAATTATTTTTTCTGTGCAGCAATGACCTATACGGAGTTTATTAAGACAGACCGCTACGATATAGTCAATCGTACGATGAATCGGCCAAGGTTCTTTTCATTAAAAAAGGCTCTCCGAAAAGTAAAAGAGGATGAGTCAAATGACCAATGCGCGGTGAGGGTCGAAGCCTCTTAACTATTTCGTTTCAACTCTTAACACTTTCCTTTATTTTACTTCATTCCAGTTTAAACTTTAGCCGTGAAAAAGGTTCAACTAATTTAATAATGTAACGATTTCTTTATGTGATGAAGAAAGTGTCCGCCTCTTTCCATCTGGGGTTCCTGTTTCCATTCAATTTGTTATTTGTTTCTATTACATTTTCTGTCGAACAGGAATTTTCGTGTGTGTAATAATTTTTAAAATGCTCCGAGTCAAATGCGGCTATACTGCATCAATCTCAGTATGAATAAAAATTTAGTGACTGACATATTTAAACTAAGAAATTTATGAGCTGATGCAAAACCAAAAGTGAAAACTTAAAAACAATTTTTTAATTTAAATAGATTGCCGGTAAAAACAGCAAAGACCTATTCATGTAAAGCAACAAGATTACAATATATGTGGCTGTTTTCTTTTCTCATTTTTCCTAATTCATATTACTTTTCTGATTTCGATTCGATTTTATCGATCATCAATCGCATTGATAGCAATCAAATACAATTCTGACAATAAAATTGAGTACAGGTGTAAATGAAAAATAAGCGATCCTCACGAGAAAACAATATTTGAAGCTTCTTCAACAAAATATACATTTTGTTATATCAGCTGAAGCAACCACTTTAGAACAGCATGTTATGTAATCTTCCCAAGTAGCAGTTTCATATTATAATTTTTGATTTTAACTAGCTGCATCTACGTTTTACGTCAGACAGTGTTCTAATTTTAGAAATTCCTGATCATCATCTCGGTAAGTACATTTTTTGCCTATTTTATCAGTTGAAAATGAAGCACTCCATTTTGGGATTCTGTACTTCGTCTCAATTTGAGAAAAATGTATATATGGCACTAATAGTTTAGCCAGGAAGTTGAAAGCGCATTATATTTCATGGTATTAATTTTCTTATGTCGTTGTATATTCTCAACGCATTTAGCGAATCAAAAGCAAGTTTTACGCCAAATAAAATAAGGTATCTTCGATAAAGCAGTTGTGTTAGAAGTTCAACCCACCAAAAGAAAGATTAACTATACATATAGTATTATTTAACCTGTGATATTCAGAATTTACAACAATTTCCCCATGGCTTAATAGATTATTTCATTTCTTACCACGTTTATATCAACTTGCCTTCGTGTATGTCTGTTCGGGTGGAATTTTGTAATCGATTTCAAACTAACTTCCCGACTAGCTACAGACTTCAAATTTGGCACATAGCTCAGAATTGGATGACAATGCATGGAAATGAAGAGAAAAAAGACACACAAAGTAAAATAAAATTAAAATTAAAGAAAAATTAATATTTTCGCGATTGTCTTTTGTTGTCGATTCGATTATTTCAAATTAGTTTCAAATATCAGTTAAAAAAATTTGTGTACAGTGAGTGTAAAAAAAAATCAAATAAAAATAATATTTTTAAAAACCGCGTTTTTGCAGTGGAGAATAATAATTAAAAAGCAAAAATTTGAAAAACGTGGGGAGCATGAAATACATAACAGTACATATACACGTACATATACACATTTTCTTACTCATACACATGCACAACCACATACACATTCAGATACAATTACAGATATACATACACATATTCTCATGAGCACACATACTGTTACTGTTATGTATTTCATGAGTCCCACGTTTTTCATTTTTCAAATTTCTGTTTTTTAATTATTATTCTCCACTACAAAAACGTGGTTTTTAAAAATATTATTTTTATTTTGATTTTTTTCTATAATTTGTTTTTGCTGAATTTCCATTATTTAAGTTAATAAAGACACGTTTTTAAAAACATAGTAGCAATATAAGAAACACGTGGTTTCATATGACCTTTAAAACATGAATTCAGTGACAGACCTACCTAACCTAAAAATCAAAGATAAATAATTCATAAAAACGTGCTAAAAAAAAACAATTTTTGATTGATTATAGCTGCAAGCTGGAAGATCATTCATATCATAAAATATTTATCAAATCATATAAAAATGACTCTTTTTTCGGCATGTAGCGTGTGAACCAGTGGCCGGAGTTGGTTTTAAAGTAGACTGTTAGGTCCGCCGTGTCTTCAAGCGTATGTGTACACCAAATTTGCGGCGTATTGGTTCAGACTTGCGGATTTGAATAAGGTACAGGCATACACACTTTCTTTTGTTACACCTACACACATATAAACATTCTGCTTAATTTATATTCATGAAAATTAGCGTTTTTAAAGGACTTCAAACTCAAAAGTAATTTACACCGAATTATGTAAATCGGGAGTACTTTTAAAAGTAAATTTGCGCACAAAATTCCAACTTACAAGGAAATTTTTGAAATTTATATAAACATTCTGCTTAATTAATATTCATGAAAATTCGCGTTACTAAAGGACTTTAACTTCAAAAATAATTTACACCGAATTATGTAAATCGGGAGTACTTTAGAAAATAAATTTGCGGCTCAAAATTCCAACTCACAAGGAAATGTTTGAACTTTCAGGTGTAACAAAAAAATTCTTAATAAATGAAAAATGTGTTGTGATCGTGGATTAAAATCCGTTAGTTTACACTGTTTGATTTCTGAACAGCTCATGACGTAAAAAGTAAAGCAGTCGGGTGACAATCCGTTGTCGGCCAGGAGCACCATAGGAGCTAAAGCTCCACAATTTCAAGACAGACACCATAGTTGTGGCAATGTGGTCAATACTACGAGTTTACTATTTTGATTCCCCAGACTGGCTAATACCCATAGAACGATATATAGGATAGAATTATATGCCATTAACTGGAATAGAATCCAATTTATACACTCACTATATCAAGAACCATACATAATAAAGGTTGCAATAATAAAGGTTTTAGGTGTAGTATCTATAATATTATTATATGACGATCGATATTAAAAATAGCCTAAACTTATTATTTTCCTTCTACTAACATAGGTATATAAACCTTTAAAAAAGCTACACAGTTTTAGTTGGTTGATTGAACGCATTTTGTAGTCAGATACAATAGTCAGATATTCCTCTTATTTACTCTTTTTTGCTGCTTAGTTGAAAATTTCTTTTATAAGATAGTTTCATATTTGGTTTTAAAAATTTATTCCCGGAGAATTTTAAATATAAATTATAATTGAAGTGATTAGGATAATACAATAATAAGTTTCATTTTCAATTATTTCAGAAGAGCAGTTTTGAAAAAAAAAACACCACGATTTTCATGTAGGATATTATTATCAGTACGTTAAATAATTATCAGTGTAATATTATCAGCACAACCGCATCCTGTGTGTATTGTTCCTTCAAGTTACAAGAAATGTCACTAGATGGCAGCAATACATCCTTTGTGTATTGCTGCCATCCAGTGGCATTTCCCGTAACTTGTAGGATACCTAACAAGAAAGAATATGAAAGGGTAAGTTTGATGCAAAAATGTCACCTTTTGGAAATAGTGTGAGTCTTGTGATTATTTTTTCCCTGGACCTTCAATTTTTCTATTGTAATCACAGTTTTGTTACGCGCTCTATATTTTTATTTTTACTTCAAGAGAATAAGTTAAAAGAAACAAGCAATATTATATTGATGGATTATAAATGCTTTTCCAGATAGAATTCCATTCAAACACTACATGAGGCTTTCTCAATGGCACATGAAAATGGTTGACCACAACAAAATAAAATGGACATTTTACCTCTTCATCGTGTTAATTGTCTTATTTACACTTCAGTTCGAAATGAAGTTATTTTCATCTCTGACGTGCGTCTTTAAATCAGATATGCAGCAGCCATACCATAGGAATGTCATCATATTCGATGGAGGCAGTACTGGAACCAGAATGCATATATATCGATTTTATTTCGATTCAAGTAAGCAATCCTATTTCTGCTATTTAGTTAAGGCAATTGTAGTATAATATATTACGTGAAAATTTCATAAAAATGTCCTGTCTTGAAATTCTAACCCCATAAAAAACAACAAAAACTTCACATAAAATTTATAGACACAGTAAATTGATGCAACTTCATTCAACACTGTATAGTAAAAACAAAAAAATTCATATAATTTTTTGTATGAAGGTTATCTAGGTTATACTGCACTCTGGTTATTCAACCACTATAAAATTGGCGAGTGGCGAGAAAGTTAAGCGGTAGAGTTCACTTTTTGTAAGTAAAGAAAGTTAATTGCACGAAATATGTGTGCTTTTTTTTTAACAAATTCCATTCTAATTCTTTTATTCATTGATTTAGAAAGTTCTTTAAATAAATTAGATCTTTTTAATTTATTTCTTTTTTAGAATACGCCAAATGAGTCATTTTTATTCACCTTTCTCTGATTCTCCATTTCTCGTTTGCTTCCATTTTTCTTCGACTTCTTACTCTAAACAGCGGGAATAAATTCTACCGGTTTGCTTTTAGCTCACTTTGCTCCCCGATGGAATAATACTTGTAATATTTGGAATAATTTGTAATTTTTAATTTGTATTTATCTCGATTTTAATATGACTTAAAAATAAAAAAAGAACATTACTAGCGATTGCTTCGAGATTCTTATACTAGTATTACTTTGAATTAGGTATCTCACCTTCGACAATGGAATTCTAATTTTTATCAATTAAACTGAAAAGGATAGAAACTAAAAAGTCTTACTTTCAATTTCATTTTACAGACTTAAATGCGATTGACTTTATTTCAACTTTTATTTCTTATTGTATGTAATATTTTGGCAGTGGAATACATTAATAAATTAGCAATTGTGATTTATATATTAAAGATATACTTTAGCAAAGCTTTAAAAGGGGCTGTATATCTTACAAATATGAAAATTTTTTTGCAAGAAGATTTTGAAGGAAGTGTTTTAACTTAATTTGATTTAAACTAACACTCAAAGGAAAAAGTATTTAAAAAAGAAATAAATTAACTCTTGTTTAGCATAACATGATTTTGAAGTAAGAAAAAAATAATTTTCGCAGGAGGTCTACTTTCCATCCAAAGTGAAATTAAAAGGAGAAGTAAACAAGGACTTTCCAAACTTGCTCATAAACCTTACAAAGTAAGTTTTTTTTTTTTTTGGAGGATCTGAAATTACAACGTTTGATTAGGTTCACACGTAGTTAATTAATTGGTTGAAACAAAATTTGAATTAATGAATCACGTTATTTTTTGGAGCAAGAGGCACAAAGAAGAATTGAAAGAGAAAGCTGATGATTGATAGAATGTAGAGTTTAGTGGCACAAAGTTCAAATCCATTCGAATCTCGTCTCTCGAATTGTAATTAAAAAATATATAAATCTTATTAGGCTATGATTTTTTAAAAAGGTAATCTTTAAATCCATTTATTTTTATACCTTTATAACCTTTATACCTTTAGCTGATTAAAAGTTTTTAACAGACTTAAATTGGGTGCAATCTGGAGAGCACAAGGTTCAAAAATGGACGTGCTGCTCCAAACAATATGTTAAAACAGATCAAAAACATAAAGTGCATGCTACAATTTATCCTTTATTTCAGTACGTTTTAGGAAATAGGTTGAGTAAATTGTCTATAGATGACTATTATGGCATAAATACTCGTTTTTCTCTAGGAGTTTAATAGCAATTTAATTCCTTTCATTCCATGATTTTCTTATTCTGAATTGAAAGCCATTTTCATTTAAAAAAATAAAGGCTTCAATTGAATATTCAAAATACGCTTTTTTCCACTCTTCGTAAGCAAATGAATTTAGAGTATACTTTGTTCTGCGTATGAATAAAGCAAAAAAACATGAATAAAGCACAAATAAAATTTTAAAAAATGGACGTACTGTAGTTCCAGTTCTATAATATATCCGAACTTATAGATCCGAAGCTGATGTCTATTTCTGTACCGTTATTTCCGCTTTATTCGCGTTGTTTTGTTTTATTCAGCTGTATGCTAATATTAATGATTTTTTTTTTGTTGCAGAAACAAAATTCGCTTTTGACAAAATTTTAAATTAAATTATTGCTAAATCCTTTATAAAGTAATATGATATTTTTTCATAAGGCAGCTAGTGTTGTCTCTTATTTGTTGAAAAGAGCCGAAGAATACATCCCTTACGAAGAATGGAATGAAACAAGTGTAGCCTTCATAGCTACGGCTAGTTTTAGAACACTTGCGAAAGAAGACACAACTTCTGTTTTAAGAGAGGTGAGATATGTTTAAAAGTACTTTCAGAACTCTTTCGCCAAGCATATGTTTAGGTTCCTTTTCTAAGAGGCATTTTAAACTACATAGGGGAAAAAAGTATGGTCAAATCTACCAGAATAGTGCAAAATTTGTCTTGTATCTGGCTCTATGGGAACACCCAACAACTATGTTCCTTTTACCGAACACTTTGGTAATAATTTTAGTAAAATTAGCAATCAAATAAGGTTTTATAATGCGTGATAAAATTTGGTAAATGTCGTAAAATTTGGTAATTTTATCATGAGCGACACATAAAAACCATTTATTCGGTTAAATTTACTCCTCAGTTTTGTATGTTTTACTAAATATGTAGTAAGAAGAACTATTATTTTAAAACCCAGAATTGTCGGTTTTTCATATTGACATTTTGCGCTGCTTGCGTAATTAGAATAGAGTGTACAGGTTAAAGGTAGGTCAAACTTGACCTAAAAGCCATTAATAACTAACTGTTGCAAACTCGCTGAAGTTATGAAAATTGCATTATTTCCTATGGCAACATAGTCTTCGAATAACAATCTAGATTAATGTTTCATTGTGTTTTGTTTTGCAAAAAACACTATTAGAGATTCATTGCGCTAGTGTGAACAATACTCAGAAAAAAAAATACATATACTTCTACACAATATTTATCTACGCCATTTTTAGAAGTTTCCTCTAAATCAAATGTAATTTACCTAACTTTTAAAAAAATTTACCTTTTCATACTTAGCTGTTTTATATTACAGAGGAAGAAAAACCGGTAGAATTAAAATTTTAGCAATTTCTAAACGCGGGACCCCGTAGAATTAAAATTTTAGCAATTTCTAAACGCGGGACAACTTGTCCGTTTATTAAAGGCTCAGTAGAATCTTGTTTGTTTTTTTTATTTGCAAGTATGTATATGAAAAGAATTTATTCTCCTTAAACTACGAATTTATTAATTCCTTATGATAGTTTTGTTAGATCTGACTAAAATAAAATTATTTCCTCCCTTTCAGTGTTTTGAAAAACATAATTTATGAAATTTTCCTTTTATTTTAAATGTTTCACTACTTGCAGACTTTATGTTACAGATAGCGAAGGTGATTGAAATTTCTCCATTTCTTCATAATAACGAAAGTGCAACTATACTTTCAGGAGAAAAAGAAGGTATCTTAAAATTTCTAATTAAATCCTTTATTTATTATTTAACAAAAATAAAATCGAGTTACATTTATTCTTAACTAGGAAGCTCCTTTCTCTCTTGCTTTACTCACCTTCTGTTCAATAGATTTTTTTTATTGGTGATAAGCAGTCTCTTCCATTTGAACTAAAAACCCTAAAATATAAATTTCCTGTTTGTACGTCTTTGAACTGTTAATCTTATTTATGTAATTTTTCTCAATTTTACATTTTCTAATATTTATCGTCAAAAATTGCATTAAATTGTCTGAGAAATAAACTTATTTCGTTATTTAATTATTTCGCTGACAAATCGGCGAACGTGGCAAGTTAGTCGTCAAATTATTCAAATATGAAAAAAAAACTACTCTTAAGTCTATTTTAATGCAGTTTTTAACAATAAATATTAGAGTATATCAAAAAAGATAAATAAGAGTCTAAGTTTAAAGACGCACGAATAAGAAATTAATAATGGGAAAGCACCATACCGGCGCACCATGTCCTTTCCGGCCATGGATTCCTATAAAATTCTCATTCCTGAAATTCTACGCTTTAAATTTATCGAAACAATTTAGACTCAAACTGTAGACCATATACAATTCCACCCAAAAGCAAAGAGGAAAATTTAAGAAAAAAATTTGTCCAAAATTTCTTAAAATGATTTGAGAATTTAGAAATAACTTAAAGCAGTTTTGATGAAGCAAGTGAAATGTACGTTAAAAACAATTAGTTTGGTAATTAATTTTTTAAGTAATTCAAAAAAATAATTTTTTATACAAACTTTTTCCAATGTTCAAACATACTTACGTTCCCGATTTTTGGTATAAGGCTTTTTATTTCTATAAAAACTTTAAAATTTTTTTACACCAGAAGTTTTTATATATGATATTATGAGTTTAAAAATATTATTAAAAAAATAAAATAATAAAAAAATTCTTTTCAGCTCTTTATGCGTGGTATGCTTTGAATTTCCTATTAGGTAATTCATTTTTTCTAAATATCAGAAAAATACAATAAATTTTTTACAATACACTAAATTATTTCAATAACATGCTTTCATAACTTATTACAATGTTGTTTTGTGCCTGGTAGCAGAATTTACAGCCTTATCTTCACAAAATTCAAAACTTTCCGCTACATAACGCAGTCAGGAAAAGATTAGTCGAAATTTTAAGTTTAATCTGACATAAATTTCACACGATTTGTAAACATTAAATATAATAAAGTTATACCTAAAAACATTATATTGCTTAAATTTACAATCGTACGAGAAAGAAATTCCGATAAAATTGATGACAATCACGTTTCTGATTTTAAAAAAAAAAAAAATTTAATTTTTGTACATGTGATAATTTTTCAGTTCATTTATTAATGGTTTACCAGAAATTCTAATTTTAAAAATCATAGTTCTTTTTATCGTACATTTAGTAAAAAATACAAAACTGAAAAGTAAATTTAATTCAACAAATGGTTTTTATACTATGCGCTAAGGTTTCATAGTAAAATTTAGCAATTTCATCGAACTTTTTCTCATATTATAAGACTTTGATTTATTGTTAATTTTACCAAAATCCTTAGCCAAGAGCTTCGGTAAAAATTACTTACCTTTTTGGTGTTCCCATAAAAATAGAAACATGGTAAATTTTACCATATTCTGGGATTTTTAGAAATGTTTTTTTCTTGGTACATACTTCAGCTTTGCCCGAAAGAAGATGAACTATTAAAGCAATAAAAAAGAAAAAGGACAAACTTGCATATTGTATTATTAAAATAAAATCTTCTCATTTTAAAGAAAGAAATTAACAGAATTGTAATTTATGGTGTTCTGATGCTAAACTGTCTGTTTGAAGTTTCTTCAAATGAAATTCACTACCATACCATTGCAGGTACTTTGCAGACGAATAATAAAACAATCCAGAAAATAAACAATAAGCAAATGTATTTTTCCGGTATCTTATTTAAGAAAAATGGAAAACCTTTCTTTATTTTTAATAAATGAAGATAGATAGATATTTTCTTTTTAGTTTTATATTTAAATTTTACTTATTCTCCGTTTGTTCTTGTTCGTTTTACATTTTATTTTATTACCGTCGTTGAACAGTCAAGCCAATTTTTAGATTTACGACTACTAATGTTCAACGCCGTAGACTTGTAATTTTGAAACCAATGTAGGAGACAAAGGAACTCCTGTATCAAGTATTGGGAGAAATTTGTCTTCGTGTTGGACTTTTTGATGAAACTAACCCGCATTTGCGTTACATGGAGAGGAAGACCACGAGAGGCTCCCAAGGTTAGCTTGACGGCAAGGAAACTCTAACCCATGATCCATCTACCATCGAGGATGTTTTACGTCAGTATGGTCGGTGCAAGCCGGATGCCGAATTCGTATCGGCCAGATATCACTGCGATTTGAACCCAGTTCATCTCATTAGAAGACGAACGCTATATTTTTGTTTGTTTGTCGTTTTAATGTAAGGTGGGATATTTAATATTATAATCTGCAATAAATCTTTAATAATCTGCAATAAATCTTCAATAATCTGCAGCGCGCTCTACCGTGCTGGAGGATGTCTGCTACCGAAGCTATGTGTAATATTTAAACAAAAAGTTGATTAAAGTTGTATTAAAAGTCACATTTTTTAGATCAGCAGAATGATGCCAGTCAAACCACTGTATTATTAGATGTTGGAGGACAGTCAGTGCAAATTGCTTTCGCTGAAGATAATCAAAATATCGAATATAAATCCTTGACTAATCTCCAACAAAAATCTATGACTTTATACACCCGAAGGTAAGCAAGGATTATCATTGATATCGGTTTCACAATTTTTTTTAATTTAATACAATTTGAAGTTCAGTTGTTAAAATTACTCTCTCACTGTAATGATTATTTTTTTAACGAAGCATAATTGGAAGAAATATTTAAGAAAAGTATATATTAAATAATTTAATTTGTTAGATATTGAAGCAATAAATGGGATTACACTTACAGGTGCATTACATGGGTATTGCTACCATAAGTCCCATTTCGTACGCTAGCGGGTAGAATTGAATTGAATGTAGATTTTAAATGTCACAAAAAATAGAATTGATTATATTTATAATAAAAACCAATGGTATTTCTAAAATAAATCGTACGTTTTGCATGTTAAGAGCACATAAAATTAAGAAGATTGTATATTTTTAGCATCACTAAAGTTGGAATCAGATAAACTACGCCAAATATAAATGAGATTACCTACTCCAGTAGAATAAATATATACAATGGTATCTTAAACTAAGTCTGATGTAAAAAGGATACAAAAAAAAGTAAAAAGATTGCTTAGAAACATCGGAATTATGGTCAAAAAACGGCAAACCACCATGGAAGACTTTTTCAGTTTCCTGATCATTCATTTAATTAAATGGACAAAGCTTTGAAGCTAAGAGATCACAATAATGCACAAGGTCAACCAAATGGTTATAGCATAGATCAGAAAAGAAATACAAAAAAACTTTAAACTTGAACAGCTTTAAACTTGTTTATCACTCATACTTATTACTAATGCGGATTTCATTTCAACGCAGGCACCGCTTTTTATTATGATTTTATATTCTTTGTAAATGGAATAGATGATTACGATAAAATTGGCAATTACATGATTTCTCCGCTCTCCTCGCTTTCATCCTCCCCGTACTCATGGTTTTCGTAAGTCTTGCTTTTTCCCCACTGCAGTACGCCTTAATAAGTAGTTGAAATATACTGTCGTGAGGAAAAAACAAGATTGGCATAAGCCATGGTATGGGTAAACAAAGAGGAACTATTACCCAGAAGATGCTCAGTCTATTTGCAAAAGAGTAAAATCATCGATTAATTAAAAATTAAAAAAAAAATGCATTTATTGTATATAAACTATTTAATTTTTAAAAAATAAAAGAGACCCACAACATCAAAAATATTTTCGATTAATTAGTTAATAACATATTATTATGCGAATAAAATACAGGTGAAAACAAATTTTGTTATTACATTTATGATCAGTACCTTTTATACGGTAAGTTGTTAAATCTAATTTTAAATTAGTTATTTAGGTATTGGTCTTGTGAATGCAGGGTTCTCTCTTGGTCACATTGTGCCTCGTCCTAGACAAGTAGGTAAGATTTTAAAAAATAAATTGATTGCTTCATTTTAATAGAAATGTATTTTGTTTTAATCAAAGAGCCTTTCTTTTGGTGCGCACAAACTGACAGCCAACCTATTAAAAATGGATTTGCAACGTAAATGGTAAATGAAAATTGTCCTACTTCAGAAGGCAATTTTTTTTTTAACTAAATTGACTTTTGTTTACTAAAAGACAAAAAAATATTTCCCAATTAAAAGAACGTTTTTCTGTGAAACATTAATCAAACTAAACTGCTTCTTTGATTTACAATAAATAAAATCAATGGTTATTTCAAACAACAGCAGATTAGGGTACATCAGGAAAAAGTGCGGGAATTACTAGGAAACGACAACTAACGCTGAATATATATATATATATATAT
>NC_092206.1:14228986-14244283 GCF_043381705.1 Parasteatoda tepidariorum
AAAACATTTTAATTATAAATTCCCATTGCTTTCCCTCCAAATGTATACATAATCAAAACAATTCATTTTTAAGGACAAAAATGCAAATTTTACTATTTAGGACCTTCTGTAATAATCACTCTTACTATGTATTTTTAGAATCTTTGTCACAATAGCTTTCAAAGTAATGATTTAATGAGAGATATTACCATTAAGGAACCTGTTGCAGCTCATTACCATCTCCAAAGTTTCAAATGTTTTTTGTACTTGTAAAGTATATGCAGTGTGTAAATATATATATATATATATATATATTTCTCCAAACAGCCAAGAAAAATGGGTCTTCTTGAAACAAATATGAGTATCTCAGTAAAATTCATGACCTTGGATACTAATGTATGTTTTGCATCTGTTGTTTATACTGTCCACTAAAGTATCGGGGTGTCCTTGGAGGATATTGCCCCGCACCTCTCTCAAGGCGGTTATCAGCTCATACGTAGTTCAGGGAGGACGTATTCTTAATGAAACATGCCTGTCAAGGGCATCTACAAAATTCAAGTCTGGTGAGCAAGCAGGCCATCGCATACGAACCATATCTACACTTTCTAGTGTGTCCGATACCTTAACTCTCTTATGTGTCTCTTATTGTCGTTCCTGAGCAAAAACTCAAGGCCTTCCCCACTCCTAAAAAGGCGATATATTTTGATGCCAGTCTAATTTCGATCTCCAAATATAAAATCACCTTCTCAAATAGAAATATAAAGCGAGTCTGAAAGAAGAGTCGGAAAGCCGATTTCCCTCTACCATTTCAACTGGGATCGCCTGAATCTGGAGATCATCGACAATTAGGACCGACTGTTTCGTCAGCGTCATTAAAAAATATCATTAATTATCAATAAAAAAATAATTAGTTATTATCAGAGGTGGCTTGAAGTTTGCAATCCGCTTACCGGAAGAAAGTAAATCACTAATACGTTCTACGTCCAGTGTTCTTTTCCAGAGTTCTTTTTTAAATTGAAGAGTACGACACGAGTTAATTTTTTTAAAAAGATTTATTTTTGCCAACTGTTTTTTTTAATTATCATATTATTTGTAATAATTGCACAGTGAAGAATATTTTTTTTTCAGCTTTGTTCGAAAAAGATGGGAAAATCTCATTTTTTAGCCCATGCATGCATCCTAATGAAACGTTTTTCACGGAGCAGAATTTTAAAGGAATACTTGTAAAGTAAAAGTTGTTAAGTTTTTCTATTTTGTCTTCGTGCAATTTTTTATTTAAATATGTCACTTATATTGTGGGCAAAACGATCATAATTTGTCCCAGTAATCCCTTCCAAGATTTTCCAATCCAGCGGCTTTCAACGACTATTTCTCCTGTTTGGCGTTTCCTTAAATAAAAAACAAACAAAAAATTTTGACTTTAGTTTAGTTCAGTTATGTCTTTGCCCAACAGTTACCGAGGAGGTTTTGGCATATTCGAAAACGCAGTACGCTTTCTCCTGCATGGATGACATTTTGTTTAACAGCGCCTCTAGCGGCGAGTTCGTCATTCGATGATTTTTCCCTGTTGCCAAATAAAACTTGTATAATTGTAGTTGCAGAATAAATTCGTTTCGGCTGAATAAATCCATTACGGTAGTCACACTGCGCTATTCTTTTTGTCCCATTCAACATGAATCACCCTGTATTATCAAAATCCCGGACCTTAATCAGTGTCATATCTTCAACTGAAAGTAAAACTTATGAATTTACTACTCAGCTCTATTACATTGTCTGTCAATGCACTAGAAAATTGTGGCGTAACTACAATACAATTATTAAACATCAATTCACTAGTATATAGAACATGCTACCTCGATTCAATCTGGAGGTACCTTTTNCCAAATAAAACTTGTATAATTGTAGTTGCAGAATAAATTTGCTTCGGCTGAATAAATCCATTACGGCAGTCACACTGCGCTATTCTTTTTGTCCCATTCAATATGAAACACCCTGTATTATCAAAATCCCGGACCTTAATCAGTTTCATATCTTCAACTGAAAGTAAAACTTATGAATTTATTACTCAGCTCTATTACATTGTCTGTCAATGCACTGTAAAATTGTGGCGTAACTACAATACAATTATTAAACATCAATTCACTACTATATAGGACATGCTACCTCGATTCAATCTGGAGGTACCTTTTGATAGTTGATGACTCCTTTCCCCACATTGGTGACCTGCGGACATGATATAAACTCTCATCGAGAGTAACGCCCACCTTGATTTAAGCACCCCTAATTCGATAAACGGTCCACAAAAAACAGTTGACTTGCTATTTGTGAATGCGTCCTTCTCGCGCTGTCGCCTCTCAGTCTCATTTACACACAACGGGTTCCTGCACACACTCAAATGCTAATAGCAACACGGGAGAGACCACCATGAACTTAATACAGCTCTCACAGCAAACGGTCAAAACTCTGTAAGCTTAATACAGCTCTAATCACAAGGGCCCAAAATCCCGTGAACGTAATACAGCTCTCTCGGTCTTTCGCAAATACGGTGTGTTATCCGTACTAGTGTTATCCGTACATCGAATTCCATCGCTGAAAAATTCTGGTGGGGGAGTATTGTGGTTTAACTACCACTACGAGTACTAAGCATCAATGCACTAGTATATAGGACATGGTAACTTCAATTTTGAAGTACCTTTGGATAGATGAAGGTTGGCCTAGTCGATACCTTCTCTACCCACAGTCTTTGTGTATAATTGCCAGCATTTTCGGTAACTTAAATTGTATTTAATTTACCTCAAAGCCAAAAAGGTGGCAATTATGCAAACAATGTATTTTTATACAACCTATATTTAATTTACCTCATCTAATTTACCTATATCCTATATTTAATTTACCTCAACGCCAAAAAGGTGGCAACTATGCAAACAAAATTTTTCACAATGTATTTCCTATACAGCAGCTGACTTAATTCCGTATTATTAAATACCTATTTAGTTTATTTATTTGTAATGATGAGTTATTTATTTACAGGAATCAAACTAAAAGAGAATATGGTTTTGACAACTGCTACGAAGCTGCTGTTGAATTTTTAGGTGACATTATCCATAAACCCATTGATTTTGAAAAGCAAGAAATCTACGCACTTTCGGCTCTGGTTAATCGTGCGGCTGCGTTCAAACTCATTGGTAGGTTTTCTTAATACTTAGTTAGGAGTTATTGGAACAAAAGCTTAAGGGAAAGAAATTTAAAAACATTATAATAACATAAAATAATAATGCGGGTACATAGCGCCAAACCTGGCACTAAAAAAAGGAATCAGCTCCAAAATTTAGCGGCATCAGATACCGAAACCTTAGATAAGGCAATGTAATTGTTGTCGTATGCTATTAAGGCACTGGGGATAGGGTTGTACTTGTTTTCCAGTGGCGCCATCTATGGCCAAGGATGTGACTTCTGACTCACCCGTTTATAGGATAGACTCATTAATTTATCCACTGATCGTAATTTTGACCTGAACCAGAAAACGATCAATCTCCATTCCAGTACCCCCATAGGAATAATTTGTTATAGGAATATGGAGGAGTTTGTGATTCGGCAGATTTAACGTACACCAATCACCATTTACTACACGGGAGTCTTCGGCCGGTTGGATTCAAACTCCTGTTGGATTCAAACTGTCTTTTACGAACGTGAGTTCAGCTCCCTACCAACCAGGCCATCCCGGCCCCAAGATGAGACAATCAAACTGTGTTATAAAATAAGTGTAACAGGGGTAAAAAGAAATAACTGTGTTACGCAAAAAGATTATATTGTCTCGAGTTAGAAAAGCCAATGTTTATTTATGAGCCTTTTAAAAATAAAAGGAACTAAAATGGGTCAATATTGCATACTAGTTTTGTTTTTGTACTTCAATGACAGGTTCGCTATAACAAAATAACAACCCATAACAAAACGCGAAAACAAGTAATAAAACTTACTTCCATTCTACTAAATTTTCAGTAACTGGCATTCGTGAACGTAAAGATTGAAACTTGCAATAAAAATTTTATCCACTTTTCGACTAGCTAATGTACTCAAATTTAAACTGGAGCTCTTTACCTGAAGCGACTGTTTTTCAACTTTTGTAAACAGTTTGGTTTTATCCCAAACAAAATGTTAGTCACTTTCCACCTCAAAAGACACCATTTAAAGAGTAAAAACTACTTGGTCTAAAAAGGAAAAAAATCATAATTCTATTTTTGTCACATCTGAATAGGAAAACGCAAGGCCAATCACTTTTGAAAGACGTAGGGGGTAATATTCGGTGATAATAAGTGACGCGACGTGCGTGAAAGTGACGTGCACTATGTTTTTCGTCTCATGTCTAGCAATAATAGAATTATTTTCTTGTTTCTTAGCCCACTTGGAAAATGTAGTTTGAAATGTTTCTTTTTTTTTTCTTCATCTAAATATCAATGCAAAAATATTCTCTTTTGTTGTTTCAGCGTATTATGTGAATAAAACCTTACACTTAAAAAACTCACAGCATGATTTTCAAGATAGATGGGCAAGATGTTTAAAATATTTTTGTAAAAAATTGAAAGCCGTTAGCTGTTTTATTTATTTAATATTAGCATGCAATTAACATACTTTAAATAACTTTTTGCCCATTTTTCATAGACAAGAAAGGTAATAACAATTGTACTGTTAGTCAGTTTGCCAATGCCTGCAAAGATTATTGTGAGAATTCAATACCTGTACAGCCATTCCTTTGTCTTGAATGTACTTATATTACGGTACTTTGGAAGCATGGATTAGAACTTAAAGACGAAAAAGTAATCAAGGTAAGCTATCAAAACAAATTAACCTTGTTTATTTGCTTCTTTTTACGTTAATTAAACTCGGGGATTTAGCCCCCTGTCCCTACACTCTCCGTAACCCTAACCTCCAAAAAATTACTTTATATTTTGCTCGTTCGCCATATTTTTTCTTAGAAGTTATGTTTTTATTCATTTCTACGAATGTGCTATAAAACTTTTCTATGGATCTCAAATCCTTCTAAAAACACCCTGAAAATAGGAACTGTAGTATTATTTATGTAATATCTTGGAAACTGAGATTCTATAAACTTTTTCAGTGATGTCACAGCATAAAACTTAGTGAACGTATGTTTATGTTACTAAGTATAATTTTTAATTACTGCAAAAGATAATGGATTCCCAATTTCCTGGAGATTTTCAAGAAATAGTACAGTTATTTTACTATGTAGTGTAGTATTTGTAACCCCTTCAGAGGCAGCAGTCAGTGCCTGAGCTAACACCCTTCTTGTAGTTTATTAAACTTCAGATTGGAACTCCAGCTCAAATTTTGTACTTCATAATAAATGGCTCTAAGAAACACTAGAGCCAATGGTGGCTTATAGACTTATTTTCCCCTTAGTAACACAACTATATTTATTTAGGTTTACATCTTTTTCTGTCTTAACCGAATTCTTAAATTTATTCATAAACGTTTCTTAAACGTAATGAATAGCTTTCTTAAGAATATTATTAGTGATTAGTTAGTCTTCAGTTTTTAGCACAAAAGTCAAATAAAGGCTATATACGCACCTAACGATTGATTTGAATTAAGGCAGCAGCTTATATTTTCGGAAGTATGCATTTAACCTTTAATAGGTACCCTCCAAAATTGTATTGCATACTTTTTGATCTGTGGGTTACTATTAATAGGTGAAAATGATCAACGGTTATAATGACCTGAATATACAATACAATTGGGTGGGTATCCATTAAAGGTGAAGATTGTGAACTAGATTTTGCATATTATAATTAATTATTAAATTCTTTATATAGTTCATTAAAACTGTACAAGGAATTGAGACAAAATGGACATTAGGTGCAGCTCTTAACATGCTGACATAAAAATGGCATTTCTTCAGGTAAAAATATGGAAGCAGTTCTTCTGTGGAATATGTATAGGCTACAACTTTGAAAAGATCTTTCAACCTAATTGAGAAAAAAAACTTTTTTTAATGCTTGAGGGAATGTGTTATTTTCTTTTGTTTGTGTACAGAAATAAATAATTATATTTTGATTGTTTTTAGTCTATGAATTCATGTTAACTGCACCGAGCATTGTCTTCTTTTCAGCAATACTTATTAAACTTATTGTTTTATTCTAACTGATAATTTCCTATTTCTAATATTCAAAATATAATATTTTTCATTAAACAGTAGAAATTTTTAAATTTTTTTTCTGCTCACAAGCCAAAAAATTTTTCAATTTAAAAATCTGGTTTAAATGTTTTTGAAGTAACCAGTATCCTTAAGATAATAAATAAGATTGTGGTGTGGAGACTGGGATGTCGATGTTCCAAAGTTAAACTTTAACACTTCAAAAAATGAATACTCGAATATCACGTAGCTTTCTTCATTTTTAAGGAAACCATTTCCTTTTATATACTCCGAGCAAATTTTGCGTCAAAATGACGAAATAGCTATCGTCACTTCTTTAAAGAAACGAATTTCGGCAAAATTAAAGAAATATTTCGTCACTCGATTTTTTGCCTAAGTAAAAAAAAGCTTGTGATGCTTAAGGTATCTAATTTCTCTAATTACCATTTTATATTTTATTTTATAACCGTAGTTGTACAGCCGACCCAATTTATTGGATTTACGACTACTGAGAATCACTTCGTAGCCTTGTAATTTTGAACCCAATCATCACTCCTGGATCAACTATTGGGAGGAATTTAACTTCGTGTAAGACTTTTTTGATGGAACTAATCCACATTTGCGTTACATGGAGAGAAAAACCACGCAAGGGAACTCTAACCCATGATCCGTCTACCACTGAGGATATTTTACGTCAGCACTGTGGTCGTTGCAAGCCGGAGGCGAGCTTTGTATCGACCAGCCATCGATGGGATTCGAACCCGGTTCATCTCATTGGAAGGTGAACCGTTCTATCCCCAGAGCCACCATGACTCTTAATTAGCATTTAAACGTGTACACCATATAGGTCGATTAATTGCTCCTTAACAACCCAAAAATCATAAATAGAACAAAGTATAAAATTACACACATATCCGAAGCGGGATTCGATCCCGGGATCTTCCTGGTACGACGTGAACTCTTTGACCATCATGTAGTACAGTCGGTTTATTTCGTCACTTTATTTTCGATCGTCTAGTCCAGGGATGGGCAAACTTTTTTGGTCGAGGGCAAAGAAACGAAGAAAAAAAGTTTGGTGGGCCAAGTAAAAACTTCTAAAATAGAAAAATGATATGCAAGTTTTAAATCAAATATTTAATGAGATGAATGAAATTGCGATTTCATTTTTAAAAGAAGTTTATATTGAGGTTCCAAGTGAGATGTACTTGTTTTAATGCTCAAAGCTAAATGTTTGACTGTTAGTCTAGTTCTGAAATGATTTTTTCTAAGGTTGATAGTTGAAAACACTTGTTCACATACATAAGATGAAGCAAACATAGCACTTATTAAATAGCCATGAATATTAAATTTGGGAAACTAGCGTTTGGTAATGATTTGTAAAACTCAAACTATGGCATATTTGGAAACAACTGCTTCAAATGGCTATTCTATAAAGAACTTTTGCTTTCAACATTTTACCAAATGAAGCTGCATATTTCCATCAATTTATGTTTTGTGGAACAAAAATGGAGAAAGTAAAAGGGTCATTAATACTTTGTTAAAAAAGAAGGAACAAAAATAGCTTTAAACAAAGTAGACAAAAAAATTGGATTATATTGTTTATATTCGTCACAGATCGGCAAGTTAAAATTCTATCCGCGGGCCGGATAAAACCTCACGCGGATAAACCACTGTTGGCCCGAGGGCCGTAGTTTGCCCATCCCAGGTCTAGTCTTTCGATTCTAGTTTCGACATTCTAGTTAGCAATCTCCCGCGGTGCACTACGATGAGATTTCGAGTTGAGGAAACATTTTAATCATACGTTTGAAAGGTTACGTTTCATCACAAATCACGTGATTTCGCGACGAAATTATTTCCAAAATTAACAAAATGTAACTCAATTCGCGATCGCAACGCTCGAGTACGCCCTCTAGCGGGAGCCTGTAAATATCAGACATTAATTTATCACGTTTTTATTTAGTTCCATAAAAATCATTGACCATGACGGACGCCACTTTCTTAGCAGCAAATAAAAATCAAAATTTCCCTAAGGAAAAGCTGAAGAACTTGAAAAAAGTTACCAGAACATGCCAAACATTGAAGCAGAGCACGCCAAGCATTTGAAGAACAATTTCTCCATAATTTTACCTTTCTATTACCAAGAACATAATTTACAATTTCATGATCACTTGCTGTTACAGATGTGTATATTACGGTAAAATAATTTATTTTGTCTTCAATTCATTACAAATTAAAATGAAGTCAACATTGCTTTCGTCATTCCAATAAATAAATGTGAATTCAGAACGTCAAGAACTGCAATAGTTATAGAATTCTTCTTTGTTATAGAACAGTATATATTTCTGTATCTATATAATTCGGAAAACAACAATAAAGAATCAACCAAATTACTTGAAATAGTGTCATTTGTGCTGATGATTAATAAATTTTTTATCGTTTTCTTGGTAAGTATTTCTTAGTTTTGAAAGAATAGATAATTTCAACTAGAATTCAGCTGTTCTGTTTTTAAGCTACATATTCAAATTCATATCGAGATCTTACAATTATAAAATTTTGATGTGTGGTATGTTATCTAAAAGTAATAAAGGGATAATCTATGCACATATTATTTGAAAATAAAACTTTCAAACGAAGAACATTTCATTTGGAACTCTACGGATTTATAAAGAAGGTAAGTGTTATGATTTTTATAATAAAAAATTAGCTTGTAAAACTTTTTTTTCTTATTTGATGATAGTTCTCTACAGAATGGTTTCTTACGTCTGATTAAGAACTATAAGAATAATAAGAAAAGAAACTATATGAAAGTTTTTATTTCAATGTAAAGAATTCTTAAAATCGTTTTTTATCCTAAGAATTCTTTATTTTCCGTTTTATAGTTTATAATTTTTTGATAAAAATTGTTGTCAAAATACTTTTTTTGAAAACATAAATGGTATAACATTATGTGTTTATGTATACTTCTTGCATATTCTAATGTTTCAAGTAATATGATTCAGAAAAGTATGAATAAAAATTCGGTACTTATGTATTAACGCCACAGCAGCTACAGATTTGGCTGTTTTTAAGTGCCGCCAATCTACACCTAAAATTTTTGTGACAAATCATAAAATGAAACACTTTATTTAAAATCAAAGTAGTTTATCGGATTTCGGTGGACAATGGGCAAAATATTTCGCTCCTGAAAAAATAAAATTGCATCTTGTTCTATTTTTGGCAAATCCCAAAGACGCATTTTCGTAGCACTAAAAAATGGTAACAAAAATCGAAGAACAAATCATTTTGGAATTCTTCTGATTTATAAAGCAGGTAAGTGTTAATTTTTATAAAATAAAAAATTTTACTTTTAAGTAGTTTTTTTCTTATTTGATGATAGTTTTCTATAGAATGGTTTTCTGCGTCCGATTATGAATCAAAAAAGAAAAAACATGAAAGTTGTTTATTTTAATGTAAGGAATTTTTAGAATTGGTTTTTTCTTTTTTGCTTTGTATCGTAAGCATTCTTTATTTTACGTTTTTTAGTTTCTAAATAATGATTTTTATTGAAACTTGAAATTTTTTGATAAAAATTGTTGTCAAAAAACTTTTTTTACTAAATTAAATTTCATAAAATTATGAGGCTTATGTATACTTTTTGTTCATTTTAATTTTTGAAGTAATATGATTCTTAAAACTATGGAATGTAAAGTTTAAATAGGCCTTTCATGTTATATCATTAAATTTAGTAAAACTATTTCTCGGGAATTAGGTTTTAACTCTTATAAGAATATACATTTTTTTTTCTGTTTATGTGCAAATATTTTTCCGATGTGTTTTGGATGTTCCTTCTCTAAAAAAAAGAGATACCATTTTGTTTTCGTTTGCATAAGAAAGGATATTAAACATTTTTCTTTTTTAAATTTAATTAGCCAAGATAAAGAAGGAACGTTGCAATGCTACACGCTACATTAAAGACGTCTCTAGAGTAAATGAATGACTGTTCATATAGAATTCGCAGGTATTAGTCTCATACAACAACGCCCCCTATAGTTCGTTGCGATCGAGAATTATTTCTGAATTGACAAAAGTGAGATTTTTATTTCAGAGATTAAATTTCGAAATAAATTACCATGATCTGATTTAAGCATTACGTAAGAAAATTTTTACGTGTATCTCAATTTTTGAGCATTTTAAAATTTTTTAGGTTTAGGTTCAATATCACATTACACATACCATCTCAAAGTCTAAAAAATTAACTTGAATTATGAATCAACGCAGAGTAGTGTTCTTTAATAGCGCACAATATACTTCAAGTAAAATAAAACTTCAGTAAGAAGTTAAATAAAAATTTAAGGGTTTACCTTACGCGGGTTTGGAAATGTTTTATCTGATGATACATGTTAAAAACGTTTTTCCGTAGTCCCTAGCAAGCAGCACGGTAACTCCATCGTAGTGTCAAAATAATAAACTATTTTCATCTGTCAAGTGCGAAAACAACACGGTGAAATTGCCCTAAGTAAAAATTTAAACGCTGTAACGAAAAATAACTACCTAACTACAGTTCTATGGTCTAAAGTGGTCTCGAAATCCATGTTAGCCTTAAATTAACATATCAGGGAATATCACATTAAAAATTTGCAGTGATTGGCTAATTTAAAAAGATCGCATGACTGACGCGAATTCTTTAACAATAATCTCCATGTAAGTGTAAAGTATTACTTAATTCCTTTCTTACAGAACAAACCAGTTTTTTTATGTTACTCATTGTGAAAAAAATCTCCAGCAAGTTCATAAGCCGAATCGTACTTCTCACTAAGTGGATATTGAAAGTCTAATTTGAATTTTTAAGAAGTACCGAAATGTCTTATCAGTAGGATTTCGGTGGGAAATTTCACTATGTAAATAGATGACGAAAATTACATTGAAAAAAACGTCGCCCATTAAATTTTAAATGGGGCACTGAGTCAAGATGTGCTTTAGGTCTGTTTTTCGAAAATTCTGCCACCCCATGAAATAATACTTTTTTGGAAATAGTATGCTATTTTTATAACTGCTGTAAAGTTGCAATTATTTATGGCTGTTAGATCAAGTTAAGCTTAACTAGCCGTAACTTAACCAGCGCCCTCTATTTTAATTCCAAAAATGGTGCAAAAATCAAAGCCGCAGTTTTGTGAAGATGAAAAGTGTTTCGAATAAAAAAAAATGTATATATATTGAAAGATTTACTCTAACGCTGCATTAGCTAGCCTCATAAACTTTGCAAAAACTGAGAATTATTCATTAATTTTCATCCCTTTAGAAAAATATCACCAAATTTGTGGCGATTTTTTTAAAAATTTAGTGACTCTTAAAATATTTAAATTTGTCTGTTGTATAAAGAACAGATAATTCTTCCTGGCGAGATGGATGAAAATTATAGCTCAGACTTAATTGTAAATGTGTTTTTCTGTATTTTCCTTTGCCAAAGATCTTCGAAAAGTACTGTTACTGTTGATGGCTCTCTGCAACCCAAGAAAACAGGCAGCAGGGATAATTGAAACGAGCGATGCAGTTTTTCTGGCAAATCAAAATTCTACGCCTTAGGTAGTATTAATGCATAACATTTTCAAAAAATAAGGAAATAAATGAAACACTAAGATCTTTAAACACTATTTTTCCCTTAACACAAAAAATACATTCTATTTGCAGTATATTCTCGATATCTCGAACTTCCATATCTCGGAAACCTCGTCATGTCAAAAAAAACTTTTCCCCTTGGCATTATATATCCACCTCATGTTATATTGAATTCCTATGTCGAAGGGCTTCCTCTCAAAACCTTGCTATAACGTCGAATTTTTTTCGAAATAGAAAATTAATTTTTTCGAAAAAATCACCGTGTAAGTTCATTGTCAACCAATTCTTTTCTTTTTAATGCATAATTGTTATTGTCTTACTTTTAAAAATAAAATTACCATTGCTGTATTAGTCACCTAACATTACATACGCATTTAATAGTAGTTATTCTTATGTTTCCTGACTCTGCTTTTAATAGTAATATTTCAGAATATATTTTTTTTATTTTTTAGAACATATTTCGTTCTGAACTTATTATCTCGAAAACTAGATCCGTCGAAATTTTTTAGCGTCCCTTCAACTTCAAGATATCGAAGGTATACTGTATTTATTTATTTATTGAAGAAAATTGGAGGAACAAAAATTAATATCGATGCAACTGGCAGAAGCGATAAAATTATAACAGCCATAAAATAAAATGAAAAACACTTTAAATTAAGGTAGCTGCGTAACTTTTGTGAAAGTCCATCAAAAGAAGGCTGTTTAATATCTATCTTTACATCAGCTGTGCAAAGTACTTCAGAATAGCCTTTTACGTAATTTTTTGTAGATGGTAGCAATTGCTTGAACATAGCATCCAGGTGAGTGTAAATATTATTTCTAAATTATAAATATTACGCACTTCAGGGAGCAGAAAGGGGGAGCTGAGGGAAACAGTCCCCTCATCCAGTTTCTTAATAAAAAAGAAACAATTTCATTCGACTTTTTAGCCTAAAAATTTTCATTTGAGATATAAGTGCAAATTTGGATAGAAGTGGCATATTATAACTATCGCTTCCGGTGGCTGTCTTTGTATCACAATCCAGGTGTGAAAGTAATCAAATGTAATAATCGTATCGATAAAAATTACCATTTAATTTTACCACTATGTTAATTGAACTACAATTTAATTTTACCCCCTCCACTTTAATACCAACGCCATGCAACTGAAAATCATTTACCAACCAGTTTAAATATCAATGATATTCTAAATTAATATGCTTATATTCTTTCATTGCTCCTTTAAATATTGTTTCTTTAAATATCACTTCTTTAAATATTGTTTAAATTTTGTTTCCTTAAATATTGATGGGTGAATTATTCCTTCAAATGAATATTTTTGCTACTTATCCGCTTCGGTGGCCTTAGAAATGATAGAACAGATATTTGGCAATAGGTACTAGTGCAAAGAGCATGAACTTCTGCAAGAGAAAAGAGCTTTAGCTTTCTTACAATCAATTTTTTTTAGATATAACGTAAAACTTTTATAAAAAGATGATATATAGATATATAATATGAATATAATGTAGATGAAAATATATAAATGTATGAGATATACAAAAAGTTTACACAGAGCCAAAACTGTCTTAAAAGAGCTTCTCGTATTGTGGTAGTAGGTTCCTTTATATGAAAAAAGGCATGAACTTTTGTAAAGGAAATATGCTATCCCATTCAATTTCTTATAATTTGTACTTGAAAATGTTTTTTTAAACATAATAGCTTGTATACTTTTTTTCCATTTTTAATACTTAAAAATAATACATAGGTTAATCATCACGATAAGCCGTCGAGATCGGACAGTTGTCGTGTCTTATAAAATATAAAATGTGCATTAGAAGTTAGAATTTTATTTATGAAGTGCATTCGATATTACATGCAAATACTATGTTATCTCGAAAATAAAATATGTTTAAATTATTTCTTATACGGTAAGTTTCTTATAACATACGTTATTTTTTATAACGCTTATTCAAACCTTTTTTAGTAATTAATTGATTGTCCCTTAAGGTATCTGCCTGCCTTAAAATGACCGATTTCATCAAATAATTCGAATTTCTGTTTTTTGCATTTTTGAAAAGAATGAACTCTTAGGATTCTAAAAATGCTTTGTTTTTAAAATTTCGATTATTAGAAGCAAAGTTATAGCTGATTTTGAAACCGGAAGTGAGATTCCGAAACACCGGAAGTGCACTGAAAACCTCAAAACTAATTGTAAACAATGTAGTTTTGAGCCAATAAGAATTTTTTTTACTTGTAACGCTATTAAAAATATTAATATTTGTTAATTTTTTTATATAATATTAATTAAACGCATCTGGTAATAAATTATGTATAAACTTTTTAAAGGGAGTGAAATTGAATGGTTCTTTCCACGTTCATTTTAAAAAAAGCTTTAATATTAAATTGACGGTAGTTTCATTTGTTATTTAAGTACTTTTTATTGTTATTTAAGTACTTTTATTACATTGTTTAGTTATAGTAAACAAATATGCTAAAATAGTAAATCTTTTTTCAAAATTATGTACTGTAAAATTTTGTGTTTTCATAAGAAAGGCATATCTTATAATGTTTATTTTAAAATAATACAGTTTTTGTCTGAAATAAAGTTAAAAATAATAATAGTGTGTAGTATTATAGTGTATGTAGTGTGTAGTACACAACTACATGATTAAGTTAATATTTTTAATCATGTAGTTGTGTATACAAAATACAGCGAAAATTAACGCGTCATTTTTGCCTGTTTTATGAAAAAATATAAATATTTAACTATACTACATTCTAAAATGATTTAGGTATTGTTTGCCAATTGATTCTAACAACCTAAAACTGTTTTAGAAGGTGTTTGGTGGTAATTTGCTGTGAATTATTGCATACATAACTAACATTTTGAAAAAAAGAAAATCGGGCGCTCGAGTTACTGTTTGTCGCACAATAGAAAATTGGTCATAAAAAAAAGATAATGAATTAAAATGCAAACTGTAAAAAGCAAGAGCTACATAAAGGGCTGAACTACAAATATTATTAAATTAAAGGTTGTTGAATAAGTCTATGTAACTATTTTTGTTTAAGTAAATCTTTAAAAGCGTTTTCTGAAAAACTGTATTTTTCAATATTTTGATTCACGCCAGACACTCATACTCCAAAACTAATGGAAGTTTTCTTATTAAATTTGGTAACAATGTTATAAACTATATATACTGTGTTTTGAACTAAAACTAAGTTTCAATTTAAATATTTGGTCATGTTACAGGTATATAAACATAAAAAACTATTGAAAAAAATGAAAAAATTGCTGTTTTTCTAGATTTTAGCACTTAATTTGGGTAATTTTTAAAATTTTCATAAACCTTTAGTTCAGAACACAGATAAGGGTCAAAATAATCTGTACAGAAAAAGAAATTGTATTTTATTCATTTAAATTAAGTGTATAGTGTCTGGTGTAAGCTCTAAATTTCGCTCATTTTAGGCTTAATTTTTCAAATATTTTAAAAACTATGCGATATTCAAAAATATTTCTTCTTGTTTACATCATTTTATGTCAAACATGAACCAATAACACATATGTTTCAAAAAAAAATTCAATTTTTAAAAAA
>NC_092206.1:14244783-14269984 GCF_043381705.1 Parasteatoda tepidariorum
CCATATTTTTTCTTAGAAGTTATGTTTTTGTTCATTTCTACGAATGTGCTATAAAACTTTCCTAGGGATCTCAAATCCTTCTAAAGACGCACTGAAAGTAGGAACTGTAGTATTATTAATGTAATATCTTGGAAACTGAGATTCTATAAACTTTTCCAGAGATGTTACTACATTAAACTTAGCGAACATATGTTTATGTTACTATGTCCAACTACTACAAAAGATAATGAATTCTCAATTCCTGGAAATTTTTTACCATGTATCAATATTTTACGCATTTGTCTCCCTTTCGTAGGTCACAGTCAGTATCAGAGCTAACACCCTTTTTGTAGCTTCTTAAACTTTGGATTTAAACTCTAGCTCAAATTTTGTACTTCATAATAAATAGTTCTTAAAAGCACTAGAGCCTATAGTAGATTATAGATATAGTTACTCCTTAGTAACACAACTATATTTATTTAGTTTAACTACATCTTTTTCTGTCTTAACCAAATTCTTCAATTTATTCATCAACTTCTCTTAAACATAATGAATAACTTTTTTTAAGAATGTTATTTCTCATTAAGAATGTTATCTCTCAATTTCTTTCTATAGTTCATTAAAAGTGTACAAGGAATTGAGACAAAATGGACTTTAGGTGCAGCTCTTAACATGCTGACATAAAAATGGCATTTCTTCAGATAAAAATATGGAAGAAGTTCTGTGGAATGCTTCCAGGCAACAACTTAGAAAAGCCAATCTTTCAGCCCAATTGGAAGAATAAAAAACTCTTTTAATGCTCCAGAGAATGTGTTATTTTCTTCAGTTGGTGTGCACAAATAAATAATTATATTTTGATTGTTTATAGTCTTGGAATTCATTTTAATTGCACCAAATATTGTCTCCTTATCAGCAAAGCTTATTAAATTTATTTTATTTTAATTTTATAACCGTCATTGAACAGCCGTCATTGAACTTGTAAATTTGAACCCAATCCAGAAGATAAGATAACTCCTGGATCAAGTATTGGGAGAAATTTGTTCTTTTTGAAGGAACTAACACACATTTGCGTTGCGTTAAGAGAGGAAAACCACACAAAAAAGAACACGGTAAGCCGGATCAATGGAACTCTCACCCATGATCCGGCTACCATAGAGGATATTTCACATCAGCACCCTGGTCGGTGCGTGCTGGGTGTGCAACTCGTATCAACCAGTTATCGCTAGGATTCGAACCCGGTTCTCCTCATTAGACGGCAAACACTCTATCCCCTGAGCCACCGCGGCTCTCAAATTGAAATTTAGTCGTGGATACCATATAGGTTGATACATGTCTGCTAAGCAACACAAAAACGATAAATCGAACAGAGAGATGAATTACATTCATGCCCGTTGCGGGATTCGAATCCGGGATCTTCCTGGTAAGAGGTCTTTGACCACCATGTAGGTCAGTCGGTTTACTTCGTCACTTTATTTTCTATTGTCTGGTCTTCATTCTAGTTTCGTCATTCTAGTTAGCAATCTCCCACAATGCACTACATTGAGGTTTCGAGTTGAAGAAAAATGTTTTTCATAGATTTGAGAGTTCACGTTTCATCACAAATCACGTGATTTCGTGAGGAAATTATTCCCAAAATTAACGAAATATAGTAGTCCAAACATAATGGCAACTTTCATTTCTCCCACTACGCAGCTTAATAGCCAAAACGTAGTGACGTCTTTCCTATTATCCTCCACTGAGCAGTTTATGTTCGCTATGTCGGACTGCTAAATTTATCAGTGCTGATGCCGTCTCTCTTTAAGGGGGTGTTGCGCATCTCTGGTTATGCTTAAAGGTTAAACTTGCCGTGAGTATAAGCATCTGGTGGGGAAACAATTTCTTTATATTTGTTGACGAAAATTTTATGTAAAACATTAAATTGCAAGAATTGTTTAATTTGGAACATCGCACGGAAGCATTGTGACAAGCAAGGACTTCTGAATCGACAAAAGTGAGATTCGTATTTCAGAGATTAAATATCGAGCTAAATTACCATAATCTGAATTAAATATTATGCAAAATTATTTTTACGTGTAACTCAATTTTTGAGCATTTCAAAGTTTTTTAGATTTAGATTTATTATCTTATTACACATACCACCTCAAAGTCCTAAAAATTAACTTGAATTATAAATCATCGTAGAACAATTTTCCCTTTAACATCATATAACATGCTTCAAGTAAAATAAAACTTCAGTAAATAGTTAAATAAAAATTTAAGAGATTACATTACGCGGGTATGGCAATTTTTTATCTGATGATACTTGTCAAAAATGTAGTCCCCGGCAAGCAGCACAGTAACTCTCTCGTTCTGACAAAATAATTAACTATTTTCCTCTGTCAAGTGCGACACAACACGGTGAAATTGCCCTATCAGTCAACTTGACATGAGCTTCTAAATTGTTTTCAAAATGAAATTGAACGGTGATGTAAACTGAGTCCAGCTGTTAGAGAAAAGAAAATAACAAAGTAAAAAGAGTGAGCGATGTAAGTTTTGACGCGAGAGCCATAATTTGATTATACCATGCCTTAAGACAAAGTTAAAATTTAGATAACGAAATATAACTACGCAACTACAGCTCTGCGGTCTAAAGTGGTCCTGAAATCCAAGTTAGCCTTAAAATAACATACCTGGGTAAACCACATTAAAAATTTGCAGTAATTGGTCAGTTTTAAAAGAAAGCATGACTGACGAGAATTCCTTAACAATGACTCCCATGTTAGTGCAAAGCATTACTTAATTCCTTTTCCACAGAACAAACAATATCGAGCAAGTACATAAATTGATAAATTTTCCTAGAGTGTTCAGTAGTGTATAGTTAGTTGGTGCGATTTTGGTGCAAGAGCTAAACATGACCAAAACGTGCTTCGCACTAAATTGGTATTATACTTACTTACTTATCCTCTACGTGCCTTGGGCACTTAAAGCCTCTAGCTTAGCCCTGCAACGCCTCCTGTCTCTAGCAATAGATCTTGCTTCCTCCCAGCCAGATATTCTACATTCTTTTAATTCGCCCAAAAACATGCGCTGGATGGTAAGTCTGGGTCTTCCTCTTGTTCTTTTACCATCAGGGGCCCATGTAAGCGCAACAAATGTAATTTTTTCTTTGGGCATTCTGAGGTATGTCCGAGCCAGCTCCATCTTCGTTTTTTTAATTTCATCTTCAATTGTTTTTATTTTAGCTTTCTTTAAATTGGTATTATAAGTCAAATTTAAATTTTTAAAAAATACTGAAATGTCTTATGGCTGTCAGTAAGATTCCGGTGTGAAATTTCATGATGTAAATAAATGAAGAAAATTACGACGAAAATTACGAAATATTAAATGAGGACACTGGGTCAAAATGTGGTACAGGTCTGTTCTTCAAAGATTCTGTCACTCCATGAAATAATATGCTACTTTAATATTTTCTCTAAGGTTGCAACAATTATTCATGACTGCTAAGCCAAGTTATGCCTAACTTTAACCAGCGCCCTCAATTTTAATTCTAAAAATGGTTCAAAAATCAAAGTAGTAGTTTCGTAAAGATAAAAAGCGTTTCTAATCTTCTTTTTTTTTAAATTTAAAAATTTATTCTAAGGCTGCATTATCTGCCCTCATAAAACTTGAAAAAACTGAAAATTATCCAGAAATTTTCATCTCTGTCGAAAACTCTAGCCTAATTTGTGATTTTTAAAGAAAATTAATAACTCTTAAAGTATTTAAATTTGTCAGTTCTATGAAGCCCAGATATTTCTCTGCGGCGAGATAGTTAAAAATTATAGCTTTGACTTAATTGTAAATGTGGCTTTTTGTATTTTCCTTATCAAAAGATCTTCGAAAAGTACTGTTAAGGTTGTAACCCAAAACAACAGGCAGTGATGATAATTAAAACGGACGATGGAGTTTTTCTGGCAAATCAAAATACTTTGCTTAGAGAAAATTAATGCATACGATTTTTAAAAAATAATGAAATAAATAAAACACTAAGATCTTCAAATACAGTTTTTCCCTTAATACGAAAAATGCGCAATTTTCATTTTTATGTGTAGTTTTATTTACAGTATACTCTCAATATCTCAAACTTTGCTATCTCGGAAACCTCGTTACGTCAAAAAAAATATTTTCCCCTTGTCATTACGTATCCACCTACTGTTAATTTGAATTCCTATCCTATGTTAAACGGTTTCGTCACATAACCTTAATATGTCGAATGTTTTTCGAAATAGAAATTGTATACCTTCGGAAAAATCACCATGTAAGTTCATTGTAAACCAATTATTTTCTATTTTATGCATAATTGTTCTTGACTCACTCTTAAAAATAAAGTTATCATTGTTGTATTTAGATTTATTGTCAACTATCATGATTACATACATGTTTAATAAAAGTTATTCTTATGTTTCGTGACTCTACTTTTTAGAGTAATATTTTAGAATATATTTTTTTACTTTTTAGAACAAGTTTAGTTCTGAATTTGTATACTGTATTTATTTATTTATTTATTGAGGAATTGGCGGAGCAAAAGTTAATATCTATGCAACGGTCACAAACGATAAAATTATTACAGCTATAAAATAAAACGAAAAACTCTTTAAATTAAGGTAGCTTCGTAACATTTGTGAAAGTCCATGAAAGGTGATTGTTTAATATCTATCTTTACATCAGCTGTGCAAAGTACTTCAAAATAGACCTTTACGTAATCTGTTGTAGATGGTAGCAATTTCTTGAGCATTACATCCACGGTGAGTATAAATATCTATTTCTAAATTCTAAATATTGCACACTTCAGGGCACAGAAAGTAGGGCGTCCAGTTTTCTTAATAAAAAAGAAACAATTTCATTTGACTAAAATCATTTCAAAAATGAGGCAAAAGAGAGAAAATAATTTTTTTTAGCTTAAAAATTTTCATATGAGAACATAAGTGCAAATATAGGAATGCTACGCTGTACTGAAGCGACATATTAAAACTATCGCTTCCCTAAGTCGTCTTTGTATCACTATCTTGGTGTGAAAGATTTTAGTATTCAAATGTAGTACTTGTATCGATAAAAATTACCATTTAATTTTACAACTTTTTGAATTTAATAACAATTTAATTCTACCCCAACCACTTCCAACGCCACTTTTACGTCACTAACTAACGTCATGCAACTGAAGACATTTACCAACCAGTTAAATATTAGCGGAATTCTAAATTTATATGTTTACCTTCTTTCACTGCTTTTTTAACTATTGTTAAATGTTGTTTCGTTAAATATTGCTTCTTTAAATATTGTTGGATAAATTATTTTTTTTTTAAAAATATTTTTGTCACTTATCCGTTTCGGCGGTCTTAGAAATGCTTGAACAATTATTGACACTAGTGATGCTTAATTAACTGTGTAAATAAATACCACTATTGTGACAAGAGGTAATATGAGCAAATAGCATGAACTTTTGCAAGAGAAAAGCGTTTTAACTTTCGTACAATTAGTGTTTGCATTTTTGTTTGAGATAGTAGAAACTTCTACTAAGTTAAAACTGTCGCTACGAGCTTCCCGAAAAGTGGTAGTAGATTCCTTTTTATGAAAAAAGCATTAGCTTTTGTAAAGAAAATATGCTATCTCATTAAATGTCTTATATTTATATTTAAAAATGTTTTTTATATAGTACTTAGTATATCTTTTTCCATTTTAATTACTTATAAATAATACACAGGTTAATCATTATGTACACGATAAACTGTCAAAATCGGACAGTTTTCAAACCTTATGAAATGTAAAATATGCATTGAAAGTTTGAATTTTATTTTTAAAGAGTATTTAATATTACTTACAAATACTATGTTATCTCGAAAAGGAAATGTGTTTCAATAATTCCTTATACAGTGTGTTTCTTCTAACAGACGATTTTTTCTTATGACACTTATTCAAACTTTTTTTAGTAATTGAATTTTTCATCCTTCTCTTAAATAAATTAATTCTTTTAGGTGTTTCCTTAAAAAAATTAAATTTTTTAATAATCCATCTTAACAAAGGTATTTTTTTACTTCCTTTTTAAATAAATCAAAAATAAGTTGGATTATTATAAATTATTTTAAGTTGTATTGAAGCACCTTTTACTGTTTAAGTGAATGATGCAAATTCTTGATGCTTAGCAATTTGCTTATACCTTACCTAAACTAGGCTAAAGTTTATGCAACTAATTAGTAACTAAGCAGCTTGATTAAAATCCAAACTAGATTTAAAATAAAACAACTTAGCTGAAACCAAAATAACTAGATTAAAACTGGTCAGAATCAAATCAATGAAGTCAAAATTAGATCCAAATTGAATTACATTACCTAATGTCTTTAATGTTATTAATTATTAAGTTTGAATGATGTTGTAATACATACTATTACAAATTATGTTTGGTTGTAATACTTATTCTTTTAACCAATTGAACGTAGGTAAGACTTCAATTAAAAAACAATGATATCCTTTATGTACACGAACTTTTAAAAACATATTATTTGACAAATGAATAATCTCTTGAAAGTTAATTAACATGTGACAACGGTTTTCAAAAATGTAACTAATTTTAGAACCTTCCAAAATATTTGATAATTTACTAACTGCTTCTTTGTCTTTAATATTCGACAGCAAAATATATCTCCTCAATGGCCCAGAAAAATGAGTGATCAGCATAAATTGATGTGGTTATTTTATATCCTCATTGTGTCAGTTGTGCTAGTTTCGTTGGAACTTGAAATGGAGCTGTTCTCGTCACTAAGAAGTGTTTTCACGTCCGAAGAGGTGGAAACAGATGAAAAGTATGTTATTATGATGGATGCAGGCAGCAGTGGTACCCGGATGCACATCTATTTATTCCATTCAAACACAAGTAAGAAATTAAAGGTTATTCAATTTTTTAATCTGTTACGTCATATGCACTTTTAACGAACGTCAAAGAAAATTTTACCGAGGTTAATTTCCTAAGGTGATGAAAAAAGCAAAATTTATTTATCATTTTTAAAATATATTCCCATGGTTAAAGAGCTATTTTCTTTTTTGCACGATAGTAAATCCTATTTTTTTACACAAAATTATAAATTATGTAGACACCATTCATAAATCGTATTAGAGTCGTATTCTGTTGGCTAATTTTGGTTTCATGGTGTGGGAGCCAGATCTTCTGCACTAAAAGACGATACTCAAACGCAAACTAAAGTTTAGAAAAAATACGATATTACGTGCAAGAGACACGATGGTTCAAGGGATAGAGTATTTACCCTCCAATGAGGTGAATCGGGTACGAATCCCAGTGAAGGCTGGTAGATACGAATCCGCATCCGGCTTCCACGACCACAGTGCTGACGTGAAATATCCTCAGTACTAGACGGATCATGGGTCAGAGTCACTTTGCAGGCAGGCTAACCGTGAGAAGCTCTCGAGGTCTTCCTCTCCGTGTAACGGAAATGCAGATTAGTTCCATCAAAAAGTCCTCCACAAAGGCAAAATTTCTCCCAATACCTGATCAAAGAGTTCCCTTGTCTTTTGGATTGGGTTCAAAATTACAAGGCTACGGAGTTAAACAACAGTAGTCGTAAACCCAAAAAATGGGTCGAAAATGGGCAAAAAATGGAAATATATTACGAGGACATCTAACTACTATAACATGTACTTTGTTAAAACTTTAAATTATAATTGATTTCATGAGTGTGCAGTTTATGTACACTTAAAATAGAAGCGGCTGCACGTAACACAGTTTGACATTAAAACAAAACACAAAAAAGGAAAAATAGACACTTGTTGAGGAACGGGGAGTCAAAAGCAATGGGGAATCGATGCTAAAAACGACAAGTTTATGAAATGATAATATGAAAAAAGCAGTCGTATAAATTCATAAAATTCTTTACAATACTAATATTAGAGGAACATTAAGATGTTTTATTTATGTCACAACAGATTTTATAATTACAAACCCTTAATAATTTTAAATTAATTATACAAAAACTAGAAGAGCAATGGCCAGTTTCGGACAGCACTCACACTAGGAGCATTAATTTTTAAAACTACTCATCGCATAAAGTTAGTTTTAAATGCATTTATATTTTAATAGGTGGTCCACTGTCCCTAGAAGCAGAATACAAAATAAGATCCCAGCCAGGACTTTCTGCTTACACGGAAGAACCCAATGAGGTGAGTTTTCAACAAGCATTGGTATTCGAATCATTAAAAATTGCTAAGAATTTAAATTGTTGAAAAAACTTAAATTTCTTTTCACACATTACTCTCATAGCTGAGCTTCATGGAAATTGAACATGATAACCGGCTGTAACTATCAAAATATTTTTCGAAATTTTTTCTAAAGATGCAAAACTCGTTCAAAATAATTACTGATAAGTAACATTTTGCAAATTTCATGTTCACCCCCCCCNCCCCCCCCCCCCCTGAAAATAACACATGATGCGAAAAAGGCAATAAGAACTGTTTGGTTCAATAGGTTCTAAAAAATAGTAAACTGTAAAAAATTCCAGATCGAACCATGGTATAAAGTACTGATACTTCGGCTGCATCATCCGCAAAATCCCTTTTACCGTAAAACCTATTTTTACCATTAAATATTATACCGTAATTTTTACAGCAGTATTTATTTAATTAGTATTATTTGGTGATTTTAGGGAAATTATTACCGTAAAAATTACGGTAAATAAGTTTTTTTTTCGGTAACTTGTTCCAACAAAAGTAGATTTTACCGTAGTTTTTACAGTATATTATGATTTCACTGTTTTGTACTGCAAATGTACATGGAGCATGAAATTACTTAATATATATGCCAAAATAACATTTTATTGATATGTATCAAAGATTGAAATTTTTTTTGTACAAAATGTGAAGTAGTTTTATTTATATTCATAAAACCTACGTAAAAATATAATTTCTATAAACCCCCTCTGCCATGGAATCATTCTATAACATATATGTCGTAGGCCGATTGAAAAATTCAACTCTCTGCAATGCTCCAACTAAGCTTACTGCAATAAAACTGCAAAGATCAATTAGACCAAAGACCAAAGAGGTCACATTATTAACCGTATATTTGGTACACATTGCCATTGATGAAATTTGATAGAAGAATATTTAGAAGTAACATAAGTCAATTACCAATAATTTTTATGACGTATTTCATAAAACCTTTTTAAAACCATCCCTAAGAAAGTAGTAGAAATCTATAAACTAACTATACCATTAGTTCGAAATTCATTGAATTTATTCTCAAATTTATCTGTTAATAAGCTTATTGCTTTCTAAAAAAAAAACTTATTTTTACATCACAGATAACTCTTATTTTATCTGGCTTACTGGGAGTTGCCCAAAAGTACATTCCGGCTGATCAGTGGAGTGACACTCGCTTAGCCTTAATTGCAACGGCTGGTCTGAGAACTATATCTGACGATGATGCAAATATTGTCTTGGAAACGGTAAGTCTCATATTTTGATAAAATATGCTTTTCAAAGTCGCTCTCATTTGGAAAAAAAATATTTTTAGTGTAATTAAACTGTTTCAATTTGTACTAAATTTGATAATGTGTGCTACTTTACCAAAATTGAAACAAATCTTGAAAGTATCGTTATTTACTATTAGAACAAAAGTTAGACATTGAAGCAACTCAAAATACCAAACTTGACGATAGATATAAATCAAAATAAAACCATGCTATCATTTATTTAGCATAATTTAACAATTATCTTAAACTCATAAAAACACTTTTTTTTTAATTCTTCATTAAAAACTTTCATAGCTAATAGATCTACTCATATCTTCATTACGTATTTTAAAAATCCTTGATTAAAAATATTTCCTTTGAATCGAAGCTCTAAGGACCATAAGGAATTGCTTAAGATAAAAGTAAAAATAATGTATCAAATTCTGACGGATCATTATCCAAGTTATTAATTATAAAAGTTAACTTATCATCAGTTAAGTAATCATCATCTTAATCATGACAAAATCATTACAAAATTAATTATATGATACTGCAGGAAAAGTGGTAACTGCAAATTAAAGAAAACGATTGTCATATTTTTGCCTGACGTTTAAAATATACTGATCATATTAGTGTTGATAATTTGTATGCTCACGTGGATTTATTTCCAACGAAATTTTTATTATTCTAGGTACGTGAAGTGTTTGAAAAATCTCCATTCCTTTTTAATAATAATGATGCATATCTACTTACAGGAGCACAGGAAGGTATCAACTTAATTTATTTTTTTTACTTTAAGCAATTTATTAGTTTACCAAAAAAATAATAATAAGAGTCGCTTTAAACATACCCTCATTTAATTTGCAAAAAAAAAGAATTAATCCTGAAAGCTAACATATTTTTTTTATTTACAATTGAAAAAATTGAAAATAATATAAAGAAACTTTAAATACATTATACTCTCGTTATCTCAAACTTCTATATCTCGAAAGCCTTGTTATGTCAAAAAAATATTTTCCCCTTGACATTACATTACCACATAATATTAATTTGAATTCGTATGTCGGAGGGTTTCTTCTCAAAACCCTATTATGTCGAATATTTTTCTTTATAGAAAATGAAACTGTTTCGGAAAATTACAGTGTAAGTTTATTTTAAATCAATTCCTTTATATTTAATGTATAATTTTTTTCTTACTTTGCTATATTTATCATTGCTGTATTTAGACTTATAGTCAATTATCATTAATATCGACTTATTATCATAAATTATCATTAATTATAAGACTTATGTCTATAATTAATGAATAATGATTGTCAATAATGAATATTCTGTATGCAATGATAATTGACTTATAGTCATCATTGTATACAGAAGTATTAGTAGTTATTCTTAAGTTTCATGACTCTACTTTTTAGAGTAATATTTTAGAATATATTTCTCTACTTTTTAGAAAATATTTAGTTCTGAACTTGTTATCTCGAAAACTCACTATCTCGAAACTTTTTTAGCGTCCCTTCAACTTTGAGATATCGAGAGTATACTGCATTGTATAAAATATAAGTACACATCAGTATACTGTATTTTATAAATAAAAAAATTTAAAAGCAAATGGTGGCATTTTGGATTAGTGGGACTCCTGTTTACCTAAATAAATCAAACCTTTAAGCGCTTCATTGCTTACTTGTCACCTCGGTGAAATGTGACTTCTTTGTAACATGTAACATAACCAATAATACCATTTTATTGTCTTAGTGAAAACTTATAATTCTACTAGTATATTTAATTTTACTAGCATAAAACTGAATGAACCGACGCTTTTAAATTTTACTGTTTATTAATAAATGTCTAAAATTACAAACATTTAAAATTCCAATTATCAATAATTCGTTATGCAAATATTTAACAGCAAATAACAAAAGCGATTCATATATTTAACACCAAAAATTAACGCGTAATTATTACAAGTATCTGAATTGGATTATAAATTGTAATATAATTATTGGATAATTATTATATAATTATTGTATATATAATTATTGGATAATTATTATATAATTATTGTATATATAATTATTATATTATCTGAATTTTAAATCACAGTACATTTTTTTTCAGGTCTTTATGCATGGTATGGTTTGAATTTCTTACTTGGTAAAGTATCCTTTCTATTTACTTTTTAATTAAATTACAATTATCCGATAAAAAGTCATACAATTTCACTTTGCAGTAAAAATATCTAAAAAAATTAATTTAAAGAACTATTGATGTTCGCGCAAAGCTTTTTTTATACAGACATAACAGTTAAAAATTATTGCTCTCGAAATATTTTTTCATGCCTTGATGCTCTTTTTTTATGATCAAAATAAAAATTTAAATTCTATGTAACAATAACTGTCAGTATATTGAGTAGTAAATTGATTAGTTACATTAAATTATTGGTTGTAAATAATTGTTTTGTAACAATACCATTCATACAATGCATATAAATTAATTTATTGGTTGAATGTAATATTGTAACAAAACAAAAATGATTAGTTAAGTTTTTTCCATATTTGTGAAAATTTTTGCAGATCAATTAAAGGATGCAGCTGACACGGCAGCATTGATAGATTTAGGTGGACAATCAATACAAATTGCATTCGCTGAGGACAGTTATGATATTCAAACGTTAAGAATCGATGACTTGCAAAAATTACAAGAGAGGAGTAGGGTTTTATATACAAAAAGGTAAGTAAAAATATTTTTACATCATTTTAAATCCATTATAATAATGAAATTAACCCTGAACGTTTTTTGATTGAACCTATATTTATAAATAAACCTGCAGTCATTACCATTCACACGAGGCCAGTATAGGCTTGAAAAACAGGAAAATTTGTAAGCTTAAATCATAGAGTGAAATTTAATTTCCTCAAGTTAAGATGATCCACCAAATTTTGAATTTATTATTGATTTGAAAGGAAGTGAAGCCCTTGAATGGTAATTTTAAAGAAAAGATAGTTTGGATTTATCGGTGCAAGGGCCAGTTATGGCAATATTTCATCTACAATTAGTTGTAAGTCAAAACTTTGAAAGCTAGGTTGATGTATGAAAATCGTTGTTCTCGAGACAATAGTAAATGTAGCCATGAAGTTTATAAGCAATTAATAAAATAAGTGTAGTACAGTAATGGATATTTTTAAACCCAAATATCATGACTAAACGGGGAATTACGGGCTTACTATTCCTTACTTATTTAAACACTGAGCATAATCATTGTTAAGGACTATATTACAGATGCAACTTTTCAAGTAATGTCTTCCTATTCAGAAATCTAAACGATAAAGTTAAGTCTTTAAACTTTATATTTCTATTACGTAAATTTACGAAGAATATTGACGGCCGGGATAGCCGGCTGGTAGGGTGCTGGACTCACGTTCGTGAGAATGGGAGTTCAAATCCAGTCGGCTGAAGACTCCCCGTGTAGTAAATAGTGACTGGTGCACATTAAATCTGTCGGGTCACAAAGTCCTCCATGTTTATATAACTAATAACACCTGTGGGGGTACTGCGTTGGAAATTGATCGTTCTCTGGTTCAGGTCAAAATTACGATATATGGATGAATGAATGGATCTAGGAATCGGTCCACCATATAAACAGGAGTGACGTATGGGTGTGTCAGAAGTCAAATGCTTGACCATAGATGGCTCCACTAGACGAAAACATGAGCAATTACACCCCTCGCCTTAATGACCTACGACAACAAATATTATAAATTTATAGCACACGACGTGTCAACCTTGTAAAACAAACTGTTGACATAAAAGTCTTTTCAAAGAAAGACTAATTTAATAAAATGTAATCAAGTGATTTATGCACATGGACTATATCATATTACAAATTTATTCAGATTCATTAATTTATTCCTTTAAAAAATGCAAAAATGGTTGATGGAAGTTTTGAAAAAGGAAATAAATTCTGTCTATTTTCGTAAATAGCCATGTTCGTTTTCATTAACACGCATTTTGAGCTTAGTCCAGATTTAGAAACCAACTATGCGTTTAATAGTACCTTATAACTGGAACACTGAAACCTACAAAAAAAAATTGATAAAAAGAAAGATATGAAATTATAAAGTGGGAGAAAACAATACCATACTTTACAGATCCGTTCTGAATGTTGTTTAATAGCACGACGCAGTTTTACTGATTTTTAAGGACTGTAAATGCAATCTCGGACTTTGTTTTCGTTTTTGGCTAATCAAGAAAAATGCTTCTGACAGAATTTCTGAAAAAAATTAAATTAGCTACAACAATTTTGAAATTTAAAAAAATAATAATAAACACTGAATAAATGTTTCAAAAACAACTTTGTATAGTTTTATAAGCCGCAAAACAAACAACGTGTACAAGCAAATTTAAATTTATAAATAATATCTGTATCTTTTTATGTGTGCATGTAAGTAAATCTAATTTCTACGCAGTTATTTAGGAAATGGCCTACAGAATGCGAGACTCTCTCTTGCCCAAATAACAACAGATCCAATTCTGTTTATAAGTATGACTTCGCCTTAAATTCTTTTTAAATCATTTGTTTATCATAATCAAACTCTGCATTATCATACATTCTGTTCTAACAAATTTTTGCAGATGCCATAGAATACAATGGCATCGTGACATTTGGAAGTCCTTGCATACATCCGGATACAGAAGAGTTTTGGGAATACGATTTTAAGAGAAAACTCGTTAAGTAAACATTTTTTTAATATGTTCTAAACTTTATGCCACCTAAGCTTCTTAACGTAAATAATTGCCACTGTGAATATTAATACTACCTACATATCACTAAGTTAAAAACGTTGAAAATGTTATGAGCAAAAACTCAATAACAAGATATCAATTCATCTACAAACCACTTTACTCCCCTCTACTCCACATTCCTTTCCACTCTACTTTACTATCCTTTTTATTTCATTCCACTCCACATTCATATCTCCACTACCCATTCCACTCCAGACGACATTTCATTCAACTCCACACAATTTCACTCCCCAACTCCACACTATTTCATTCCACTCAACACTCCTCTTCATTCTCCAAACCACTCTCCACACAACTGCTATCCACTCCCCACTCCATACCACTCACACTACATTCTCCACTCCACACTCATTCATCTAAACTCCATTCCACACACTCCACCGTACTCCTCTCTCAGTACCACTCCTCTGTCCACCCTACTCCTCTCCGCACCCCACTGTACTCCTTTCTCAATCCCACTCAGCTCTCCACCCAACTCCTCTCTCCACCCCACTCCTCTCCACGCTCCACTTCGCTCCAATATCCACTCCACGCCCCTCTCCTCTCCACTCACTCCACCCTTACACTCTTCTCTTCTCAACACCCTACTCCAATCTCAATATTACTTCACTATCAACACCACTCTCCTTCCGACTCCTCCTTCCAACTCCTCTCTCCTTCCGACTCCTTTCTCCTTCCGACTCCTCTCTCCTTCCGACTCCTCTCTCCTTCCGACTCCTCTTTCCTTCCGACTCCTCTCTCCTTCCGACTCCTCTCTCCTTCCAACTTCTCTCTCCTTCCAACTCCTCTCTCCACTACAATCCACTGTACTCTCCATTCCACACATTTCTACTCCACACAATTCCACCTCCACACAATTCTACTCCACACAATTCCACCTCCACACATTTCTACTCCACACAATTCCACCTCCACACAATTCTACTCTACACAACTTCACCCCATTCTCCAAAGCACTTTCCAACCAATCTTCATACCTATACTATCGACACGCCACTCCATACCACTCTTCACTCCGTTCTCCACTGAGTGCAGTATATGATGAAGAGTGCAGTTGTGTGGAAAGTGCAGTTGAGTGGAGTGTGGAGTTGAGAGCACCACACCACTCTCCACACCACTCCACTCCACTCTACATACCTCTCTACTCTTCTCTGCTAAACACTCCTCTCCATTCCAAATTTGAAATACTAGCATTCACAAAAGTAATGTCAAAATTGCAACTAGAAAAAGCTTATCCTTTTTTAAATCTTGATGCAAAAAAAAAAATTTCGCAAAAATATTACAATTATCCAAATCATCAAGTTTCATGTAAGAAATATTTCAGTTGCTTACAAGTCTTGTATAAAGCGCAATTCTTTAATTGAATTATTATAAAATCCGCTCAACATTCAAACAATATTAGCATTAATTATAAACTTTCAAACAACACACTGTAACTCATGTGTGGAATTTCTACCATGAATAGCATTCATTGCAGAAATATAATGTATCTGAAAATTTAAAAAACCGTAATTGTTTTCAGTAGAGAGTATAAATTATGAACACATTTTTTTTTTAGTTCTTAAACATGAGTTTTTACTTTAAGTACGTTTTCAAACATTTTATTTACATCAATCATTTTTAGAATTTTTAAGGTATTTCGCGTCTTTGCCTATAATTAAACGTAAAATTTATAAATTATCTAAATACCCCATTACAAATTGTGAACAAATGCTGATCTCTTTACACACAATTGATAAGAAAACCACATTTACTACAATATTTCAATTACTTTAATTCAGTTTGTTTTACATTACATTGTTTTACATTTACATTATTTCAATTAACTTTATATTGTTTTTAGTTTCTAAATAAATGATTTTTTTTCCTCAGAAATCAAAGTTATGAAAAGTATGGCTTTGAAAATTGCTATCTAAAGGCTGTAGCATATCTGGATAACATTATTCACAAACCTCGCAATCTCGGAAAACGAGAAATATATGCCCTGTCAAGCCACATAGATCGAGGTTTTGAATTAGGTCTTATTGGTACGTTAAGTTATTTTTAAGTACATGACTTTATCAGTAAATCAATCACAATCAATCGCATCAGGAAACAAAATTGAATAAAATGTACAATAAAAGCAAAAAAGAAAGTTACTTAAAAAACAAAAATTAAATTCGAAATAAAATTCAGTCATTTTGAGATCATAATATTCCCTGCGTCCCCCACTTACGATTTGCAAATATTTTTTTTATTTATTTCCAATGGTTTTATTTATTTCCAATGCACAATCGGTCTTGATGAGCAGACCTAGTGCGTTCTCCAAAGGTGATATCCACTCTTTCAGGACCACCACAATGGGTGAGATACCGTTGGTCATGTTAATTTGGACGTCTAATTTCTGCCACACTAGATGGCAGCACTAATGCTAAAGTGCACTAGGAATTTAATTTTGCCGGAAATGCCAAGAGCCAATAAGGCACTCCAGGGATCTTTTACATGCCGCATAATCATACGACATGGCCGCGTAGGATTTTCTGCATCCCGAAAATCCGGTGTCTGGGCCGGGGATCGAACCCGCAGACTTGGGCTCAGACTTGAGCGATTTGCAAATATCAAATTTGCGACTTTCTGCCGAGTCCATTACAAAGTAAGAGGGGATTCAAATTCATGGTACCTGTTTTGCATTTCGGGTACACAATGGTGGAGCATATACATGTTCCTAATAAATGCTCTGCCAAACAATGATACCCGATCTGCAGCTTGAAAATTGCTATATTGTTTCTTACTTAGCAAACTTACTTGGTACTTAGCAAAAACAATTTCTGTAGTCGTGTATATTTTCGTGTGCTAACTTTATTGTTTAGAATACCAGAATCGTATCATTTAGAAATAGCATTTAACAATACTCTTTAACTGATTCAATGCCTTCAGTCAAGCTTACGGTTAGTGAGAATGTCCAGAGGTTTTTGCACAAGATTATGTGACCGGTCATTATCTGTACGTGACGCTTAACACTGAAAATTATTAAATTATTTTTGTTTACATAAAATAACAATGTGTTTCTTTCTCGTTCTGTAATTCGTAAAATACAGACTTTTTTCAAACAGAATAATATAATTTTAATCGCGATGCATATAAGATAAAGTAGTTAACATATGCTGTAATAACTTCACAAGATTCATAATGCACAAATTCTACTATTCTTTAATAAATTACAATGTGCAGATTCTGCTATTCTTTCGTAAATGAAGTTAGCTCTTAGTTTTTTAGCGCAAGTAACAAAAAAAGTTCTACTGAAAAAAAAAAAAACAATTTTTTCCGCAATTTTTGAGTTAAGTAAATTCTGCAATTTTTTGGTGAACTATAAAGTGCAAAAGCTAAGATTTTTTCATTTTTGAGTTAAGTAAATTCTGCAATTTTTTGGTGAATTATAAAGTGCAAACGATAAGATTTTTTCATTTTTGAGTTAAGTAAATTCTGCAATTTTTCGGTGAATTATAAAGTGCAAAAGCTAGGATTTTTTCATAATTAGCATAGTTAAAAAAATATTCCGTTTCAGATTTTCAAGGTGGAAACTGTACAGTCGGGGAGTTTGTGGATACTTGCAAATTTTTTTGTAACAATTTGATGCCTGCAACAACATTTACTTGCCTCGATTGCAGTTATATTTCAGCATTTTGGCAACATGGCTTAGGCCTTCGTAGAGAAAAGGAAATCCAAGTAAGATATGTACATGTTAAATCTAAAACATACTTTGTATCTGAAGTTCTACGTTGGAATTAGCATATTCTGCAGTTGTAAATTCGTATATTCTGCAGGAATTTAACTATCAAATGCAGCATATTCAAGGTGTAAAAAATCCAGCTGATTATTTATCTAGTGTACCTCTTAGAAATGCTGTAGTTAATAATATAAATATATTTGTGTTAAATAATAACTAAAATCTTCCCATGCCTTAAATTTTGGTACATATAAAGCTTATAATTTGTTGAAGATTGCTATCTGATAAACCAAAATTTTATTGAAACTTGTGATGCTTGCCTTGCTAATAAACCTAAGGCTAATTATCAACTATTATAAATAATCTAAACAAATGTTTTTTTTCTACACTCTGCTTGCTTTGGGTAATAATAACTGATAACGGTAATTTCAGTTTGATAAACTTCAACTTGATCAAGTTAAATTACTTCTGATGAATTTGAGAATTATTCAAAATCCTTAAAGCATCGCAAAACTTAATTTTACTATGATATGTATGATGGACTCTTAGAAAGATCACATAGAGTTCTTCTTAAGAAATCTATTGCTTCCATATGTAATAACATTTGAGAATGGGCAAAGATTACTTTTCTTTAAATTGCATTTACAATTCATCTGCCCATGTTGTAACAAGTTATACACCTGCCGAATCATTTCCTGGTAAAAATGCTACTATTACTTTTAAACACAATTTTAACTGCTAAGACCAAGGAAAACTCATCTAATTATCTAAGAAAATTAAAAGAACACAAAACAGAAACTAAAAAGATAATTAGAGAACAACATTTGGAGTACAAATATTTTGACCGACATGAAAAGTACTGTAAAAGTAGACCTATTACTAATTTTGAATAAAATGATCTTGTATATTTGAAACTAATAATAATATTCACTTATTTCACCTAAAGTATCTTTTAGAATCGCAAAAAAATTAGAGGGAGCAAATATTTAATACACATTAGAGACGATGAAAGTGATGTGTTAAAATTATTTTATGCAAGTAAACTTTTCAAAGAGAAAAAAGGTCTTTAAGAAGTGAATTAGAAAATAAAATAAATAATGATTATGACACGAGCATTGAATATTAGTTAGTTTTGTGATAATAATGTTATAAAATAAATTAATATTTTAGGATGTGGTGTTTCTGATTGAAAATTTAAATATAAGTTGGTAAATAAATTTTTTCTTAGAATGATTTTTGAATTGTACTTTTCCTATATTTTAAGCTCAATTTATATTCAGTGTTAAATGGTCCTTGTTTTTGAATATGGAAATGCCCATTCAAAAAAGTTTTAACACATTTGTTTTCTTTTTTTTTATTGACTAAAAGTTTTTTTTGCTGTTAAGATATTTTTACTGTCCACGCGTTACTAAATTGTTTGTGAAATTATTATTTCAAGTATACATTGTTTATAGTATTTCATGATGATGAGTGATATTGATTAATAAGCTTAAAAGAAAAGTTCGAAAAAATCAAATAAAATTAAAATAAGCACAACAAGAAATACTTATTATGTGAGTTAATTTGATAGCTAACACTAATGTAGGATATGAATTTAATGTGTGAATCATTAAAAAATATGACATAAAATATATAGGAAGATAAGAAAATTCTTCTTCACTTTTACTAACTGTAACTGTTTTTATGTGCTTTGGGGGCGGGTTTTTTGATGTCTTTTAAATGTTTTGTATATTTGTTTCAGTNATTAATAAGCTTAAAAGAAAAGTTCGAAAAAATCAAATAAAATTAAAATAAGCACAACAAGAAATACTTATTATGTGAATTAATTTGATAGCTAACACTAACGTAGGATATGAATTTAATGTGTGAATCATTAAAAAATATGACATAAAATATATAGCTCGTACTTAAGATTCCAGGTATGGAAACCTAGTGATTTACAAACTGCATAACGAGTCCACTAAGCCTGCAAAAAGCTTTTCGGTACCTTGTAATTGTAACCTACTCTACCGTTGAGTGTTATTAACAAAAAAAAAATAAAGTATAATTGCAATTTAACTAGGTAAAATAAAATTATAATATTTGCAGTGTATTTGCAAATAATTTGTTCTCGCAAGATTTGGTCTATATACCCTGATATTGCTTTGATTTTATTATAGCCAATTAAAATAGATTATTGAATTCAATTTTCGATTTAAAAAAATTGTTTTTTATAGCTTACAAACATCATACGGGGAATTAACGTTGAATGGTCATTAGGAGCTGCTCTCAACTTATTAGAATATAAATGACAACAAACAAAGGAAATTTTAACAGCTGCTATGGATCCTTATGCCAGTTCAGAGATTGTGTGAAATCGAGACACATATTTTGATACATATGTTTTCTGTAATTAAAATAATAAAATAAATTATTTCAATCTAATTTTGTTATATTTCTTTAAAGAAAGTTGGTTGGTTGGAATTTATCGGCACGAGAGCCAGAAATGGCTATACTGCACCAGACACCAGGTTTAAGAGTCATTGTTTTATTTTTTATTTTATAGAGTAATGGATATAGTCCCATTGTTTTAATATAAACTTGATAAGATTGTGATGTATAAGGTCACTAAGTACGGATAAAATATTAGGAAAAAAGCAACCAAAAAGTTTGTTACGCAAATGCTTGAACCGTTTACAGTTGGTTAAAATATGTTTAATACAGAGATTCCAACTTGCTCCGGACAGCAAACAAATGTTTTCGAGTAGTAGTTTATTAATGTGTGATTCTGGGTTTAATAAATTCAATTTATTAGTTTTTTATCCACCACTATTTCTAAATAATTCGACGGTTTATATTATTCGCCACTTTGTTACACTTAAGTCATGCAACACCGTTGCAACCAAAATTAGTCAAATCTTTGCAAATTTAAGTTTGTAGTTGTCTACAGTTTTTAAAATTATTATGGCACGTCCGGAACAGTTGGCATCTCTGCTAATGGGTAACAATTGGGTGCTGGTTCGACTTTCAATAAATGTTTATGGCTATAACGGGAATGACCGATGCGCAGTCTATTAACTAAAACCTGGGTTTTAAAGAAAGTACTGACTGTTTGAAAAGCAGACATACGACACTTAAAAACTGTAATTTTATGTTTAACAAAAACTGTAGGAATAAAGTAAAGCATTCTCGCGACAGTCCGTTATGGGTCAGGGGGTTCACGGAAATTAAAGATTCACGATTTCATAGCCAACGGCATGACTGTGGTAATGTGGTTTTTACTTCCTAGACAAGCTGGTACCCATCAATCTGAAAGTGGATGGGCTTAAAGCCGCCACTGGGGATGGAAACCCCAATGAAAAACTTCACAATGACAGTTCCATGCCTTAACCATTGAGCCATCGCGGTTCAATTTCATAATAAACAATAATAAAATATGGAGAAATGCCTAGCCAGTGCAAACTTTTGTACAATTAAGAATCCCTTAAGTTAGGGCAGCATAACAACCAGCACTATAAACAGACCCTGAACAGAATTAAGTTAGGGAACCCCATACGGCTATACTCGATCTTTCATTTAAATGTCCTAATTTATGTGAACTCTCATAATGAGCCACATTCAAATGTACCGCATTTAAGACTTGGATAAAACAGTTCGTTTGGCGCAGCTTGTAGTTTTGTGGATCTTGTGCCATTAAACTATATATTCAACTCAACTCAAGACTAGGTAAAAATATCGTAGAGAAAAGGTTTAAGTAAATTAAATCTGATTCGTTAAAATAAAATATATTGTCTTATTTAGAAGAAGAAATTATTTTTTTAATAAACAGTAATAAAAATGTTTTAACGCAATATTGATTAAAACCCAAAACGCAATATTAATATTGTATTTGCAAATAAGACTTATTTCCAAGCAATGAAACTAATTTTTTTTTTTAAATTTTCTGATCTCGAATATATTGTATGATAATGATTTGTCTCATTTTTAAAAATTTCAAAAATGTATTATTAGACGGTATCTACTAAAGTTAATTTACATAGAATTTAATATATATGTTACTAAAATCAGATATTTTTTTCTCATCTAAATTTGTTTGCAAAAAAAAGCGTTTTATTTATTAGCTGGTCGTTCTAAGCTGATACTGTCAACACTTCCACCTACCGTTTAGTTGTGATATTGACTTTTCGATGACGTATGATCTTCTTCAAACGCAGCAGCTGAGTAAATAGACTCAGAACCTTCTTTTTACCAATTACTGACTTAAAAATAGTGTGTAATCGCTCTAACCTATAGCTGGACATTTTATGATTATAAAGTGAAATCCTAAAGCTTTTCACTCGGGTGAGTCCATTCTTTCTTTATTTAATTATTCTATACTTCTGTAGTCTTTATTCTCTCGTTAGTTGTAGTCTTAATGTTTTCTGAAACTTTGCTATTTAAAGCTGTAAATAGCAGTTAGGGTATTGTTTTTTTTTCTAGAAATTTAATACTTCCGAGCAAAACATAGAATTTATTTATATAACTATTTATTTACATAGTTAATATAACTATATAAAATCATTTTGTTTGAATGTACACCAATAGCGAAGGATTCGGCGGTAAAATCTGATGCTGTGCTATTTTGCTAGCCCTTAATTTTATTTCAGACGCAACTTATCAAGTAGACGCAAGTAGATAATTTATACCGACTCTCGTAGCTTTGTATCTGGTGTTTCTCACATTTGGGTGCAATCCCATAATTCGTAGAAATCAAAGTTACGTTTTAAGTTTACAGGATACAGAATATAGTATCTACTTTTGTTGGATACCTTCACAAATCGGCATTCTCGGGAATCGTACCGATATTTCGGCCAAAATAACTAAGAAACAATTTAAGAAGAAAAAAGCTAGAAAAATTTAAAATATAACAGCCTAGTGTGATCTACAGCCTAGTGTCAATATCATACAAAACACGATATAACGTAAACGGATTTCATTCCAAAGACAACTCTCGACGCGCTGACATTTAAATTTTTTAAAAAAAAATTATTCCCGTACTTTGCATAAGGTTCATTTAATGGCTCTACATTGCAAAATCTTCTGATTTGTAATGTAGAATCATGTAACAAAATAACCTACTCTATCGTTAAAAGTCAAATGATAAGACTAACTCGTTATTCTGGTAGATATTTTAAACTCAAAAACCAAATTATACTGTAAGAACATCAGGCACCTTAAGATTGACAGTGTTTGTCCATTTCTGTGTTGATTTCTAAAATCTATTGTGAAAAAAACCTTAAAATATTCAAACAACCGACCACTACATTTCACTCTCTTACATGTGTTAATTACATCCCATTGCTATTATATGTAGAATAGTAATGCACATAGAAATAAAGCACTCCTATGTATTTTCAGGAAATTTCTCCATAAGATAAACCATGAGTATGTCCAAATGAAACAAGAAAATGAAAGGGAAATATAGGATGAAATGCATTCTTTGCATCGTCATATCGCTATTTATATTACTGGTATTGCAATTGAACCCAGGATTCATTTTATCAATACAAATATTCATGTTTGAAAAGCCATTAGAAAAATACGTTATTGTGTTTGATGGAGGCAGTACTGGGACCCGGATGCATGTCTATATGTTTCTTTCGTATTCGAGTAAGTATAACAGTATAGCATTAAAGTTTCTTAATCCAATATCCCATTATACTTCCTAGGTATAAAGGACTTTCAAAAAATAATAAAGTTAATACAAAGTTCCATTATTTTTAATCCTGATATATTTGAGATTAGATAAAGCTTTATATGCATATGCACAGAACAGTTTTGAATTTAGAATATAAATGCACAATAGATGGATGTTTGGAATGTTCGAAAAAAGTTTAACCCAAGAATATCAAAAGCGATTACACTACTTCACACACGTACACCAGTGCTTCCCATGTAACAAAAATTTATTAATGTACCTTTTGTTTTTATTATTTGTTTTTATAACCATCATTGACCCCCCTCCAATTTTGAGTTTACGACTATCAATGCTCAACTATCAATATTGTGAACCCAATCCAAAAACAAGGGAGCTCCTGAATCAAGTATTGGGAAAAACTTGCCTTTGTGAAGGACTTTTTGAGGAAACTAACCCGCATTTGCGTAACAGGAGATGAAAACCTCCCAGGGTTAAACCGACGGCAAGACGACTGGTGCGGAATTCATATTAACCAATCATCGCTGGGTTGGTTGGTTGGAGTTTATTGGCACAAGAAACAGAAATAGCTATACAGCTCCCGTCATTAAGTTAAAATTGGTCTCTAGGTTGAACCGACATATTTTTCTTAAAGTAAAAAATGAAGTCCTATAGTCTTGATAAACTTCAAAAAGTGATGTATTGGGCCACCAAGCAAAAATTGAAGATCGGGATAAAAACTGCTTAAAAGTTTGTTCCTCAAATATTTGAATCGTTTTCGATCGGTTAAAGTATGCTTAATAGTAATACCACACAGCATTGAGAACAACTAAGTGCAGATTAGTCGTATCTGGGATTCGAACCCAGGTCACCTCAACGGGAAGCGAGAGCTCTATCCTCTGAGCCAACACGGCTCTACTGTATTCTTTGTAAAAAAAAATATAAACATCAAGGTGACACGATTTTCTCACTCTTCATACTTGTAGCCTCTCCGTTACCAAAATCTTGCTTTTTCCTCAAGCCAGGACATTCCCATTTCTTGCTAAAACGTACTACAGAGGGAGGAAAATAATATTTTCCCTAACTATGGCAATGGGGAAAGTGTGAAGAATGGGAGAATCGCGTAACTTTGAGGCGTCTATACTATTTATTAAAAGAACAGGGTGGTTCGAAGTCATGCACATGAGTTAAAAGTAGCTTTATTGTACCAAGCACAAACATTTCGTTTTTATGGCAATGAAATTGAATATTAAGATACTCAACAAAACTCCGGAGTGTATCCTCAAGTAAAACAGATAACTCAATCAGTAAAATTGTAAAGTATTGACATCATCATCATCATCAGTAGCTCGACAGTCCTCGGTGGACCCTGGCTTTCTCAAGAAGACTGCACCAGTCCTTTCTTCTGCGTGCCACGGCTTTCCAGTCTCTGACCTTGATTGTGGTAAAGTCCCTTTGGAGGCAATCCGCCCATCTCAGTCGGGGTCTGCCTCTCTTTCTAACTCCAGTTGGCCTTGCCAAAAAGATTCTTTTAGTTGTTCTGTCATCATTCATTCTTACAATGTGTCCGGCCCATTTCATGCGCTG
>NC_092206.1:14272388-14322159 GCF_043381705.1 Parasteatoda tepidariorum
AGTGTTTTCTTTTCCTCCGCTTTTGAAGTTGATTCTTGACCTGTGACTGTGAGTTTTTAATTTTCTGATGATTTTTATTGATTTTCTTTTCGTAATTTGTTTATTCTTTTGAATGTATCTTGTTTTTCCTGGACCTCTATACAAAACCATCGGGGTACTGAGGGAGATATTTTAAGCTTTTGCTTCTCCCTCAAATAGAAATGGTTTTGTTTTTAATGGCTACCGGGGCCGGTACCCCCTGAAGACGTCGGCTTCGGTGGTCATATTTTTATTTTATTTCATTTGTTTTGTATTGCAGGAATTCTAAGTTATCCAACCTTTGGGTACTAGAATTGATCAAATTACAAACTTTTGGCTAAATAGATTAAATTCCCAACGTCTAGACTAAAACTACAGCAACTGTGATAAATTCTGAACAACGATTGGAACAGAACAGCTAGGTTAAAATTAGAACTAAATTGAATCATAAAATTCGGGTATTTTTAAGGAAGACAGAAACTCTAAACAATCCTACCGGGATTGATCTACAAATATATCAGAATCGCAGTTAATTCGTAATTTTTGAAAAGAAAGCTGTAACCGAACCTGAATCATAGTTCGCTAGCACGCAGAATAACTCGAATTGCACTCAAAATATATGAAGATTTCGAAATTGAATTAATAACTAACATGGATATTTATCCAATTCAGCAAGGGGGATTCATTTTTGGTCAAGATAATTGATTCCCTACTTAATATTTACAGAATCAGATTTTATTGCTCATTAGATATTTTCTGTTTATATGTTTATCACTTTCCATCTTTTAGGTACGTCAAGTCTTTAAAAAATCTCCCTTCCTTTGCAATAATGATAGCGCAACAATACTCGAAGGAGAGGAAGAAGGTATAAACATTGATCCATTCTTAATTGTAAAATAATCATTAATTATCAATTCTTTTTGAAAAATAATCTATAATTAATCCGCCTTTCAAAACATTTATCTAAACTTAATTTATAATCATGGACTATTTTACTAGATCCATTGTTCGTATCGACACACCAATGCAACAAATGATTCATTTAAACACGTCACTTAAGTTAAATAGCATGCTTTAAATGAATTACTGTCAGAATAAATGTATGACTTTTTATTTCAGGTATCTATGCATGGTACTCTTTGAATTTCTTATTAGGTAATCTACTCTTTTTTTTCTGTAATAACACCTATCTAGTTACTTAAATTATTGTTGAAGTTTAAAGAAACAAGAAAACTAACTTAGATTTACAAAAACTATTTGCAAAATATCATTTCTGGTGAATAAACCACCTAATTCGAAGGTTTGGGTAAATACATAAATTTTTATGCTAACATCTTACTAATAATGTGTTTATAAACTAGAAAATCTGAGAGCAATTCCACAGTTTTGTCTCGTATAAGATTCATGAAATTAATTAATACATTTAACAAAAAAATAATTTATAAATGTGTATCAATGTTTGAAATATTGTAATGCCATTTATAAATACATAAAATGAATTTTATTAATGTTGATAAAAACTTTCAAATTTCTAATTATATCCTTCCAACGTAGTAGCATGCATATCAAATATTAATCAGCGGTAAAAGAAGAACAAACTTATCAACAAACATTTAATACTCCTACAGACACTGAGCCCAGGCACCGTAATCCTATCCGACAATAAAGCCCTGTCTGCAATAAATAAAAGCAGCATTAGATAATTGCATCCCAATCGGAATTGTCTTTGAAACTTAAATACATTGCACTGGGTTAGGATAACATTAACACTTAGGTATGCTTAACAGTTAGTTAGAGGTTCGCTACAACTGAAATAGGCTCATTTATAGAACAAAATATGTCTGCGTGCGAATTGTTCGATTGATTTATGGAAATTTTAGGCGCAAAAACCATGGTTTGGCTATACCTCGCCCAAAACTAATTAAACATTGCTGTAACTTGATTAAGATCTAGGTTAAAATCAACTAGGTTAAAATTAACAACTTGTCCAAAATAAAAATATCTAGTTAAAAAATGTCAACTTGGTTATAACAAGAACTAAATCAAATTGTAAAACCCAATATGTTTAAGGTAGAGTATCAAGTTTGGATAAAGTGTGTCTCCAAGTAAAAATGATAAAGTCAAAAAGTCGTAGTTAAAGTTCTGTCGTCTTTTAGATTTAAATTTCATACACTGGGTCAGAAATGCTGCGTGCGAAATGGGTGTATAATTTTCGCATTTATCATTCTCCGATTTTCAATTAAGAAAATAAGTTCATAAAAAGTTTAAACTCTTTGATAGTTCATGATCCTCTCAAATATTTTTGCAGGTCGTTTGAACGATGTCAGCCATTCTGCCATTTCTACCGATTTAGGAGGACAATCATTTGAAATTACTTTATCATCAGATGGTGCAAAAACTCCCTCGGCTGATACGAGAAACTACTACCTTTTACCTAAACTACAACAAAAACCAATATCGTTATATACCAGAAGGTAAGATCAACAGTTACTCATTTTTTTTAATTAAACCAAGTCTTTGACATTTTTTCCTCTGCAGCAAAACCTTCACTATTCAACACTAATCAGATCAATTTGAACACATTATAGATTGCCCTAATAAAATATTATTCCTCTATTCGAAAACATCAACGGGTCGTTTACGTTGAAAACCCCTACGAGGTTTATAAATGATTAGCAACTAAACCACGCAGGCTTGAAACAATATAAAATTTAGCTACGCTAGCTTACGCGCAATGAGGTAAGCCTTAAGTTTCCATAAACAAACCTTTTAGATCGTTTTCTATTTGTTGTTAATTTACGTCGCACTAGAGCTGCACAATGGGCTATTGGCGACGGTCTGGGAAACATCCCGGAGGATGATCCGAAGACATGCCATCACAATTTTGATCCTCTGCGGAGGGGATGGCACCCCCGCTTCGGTAGCCCGACGACCTGCGCGCGAAGTCGAGCACTTTACGGTAGCACAGTTTAACGAGGACCAATACCGCACACCCTCGGTCCCTACGCAGACTGATCCAAGTGGTCACCCACCCGCACACTGACCACAGCCAGTGATGCTTGACTTCGGTGATCTGCTGGGAACCGTGTCTTAACGATCAGTCCACTGCGGGACCCTTTTAGATCGAGAATGAATCTAAAAACACTTCACGTGATTTTTTTTTTAAATGTTGCGTTTGAGAATCTTAAATATGCAAAGGGAAAAAAACTCAAAAACAAGGTTTGCAATAAAAGCTAAGAAATTATATTTTTTGTGAAAGTTTAAGCATGCTTTTATTCAATCTTTAAAAAAATAATCTTGGAATTGAAATATTTTTGCTTTGTGAGAATATTAATTGGCCAGTCAACCTTATTGTGCTAATCCGAAGAAACCTCAAATACAACGTTTGCGTTGCTATGTAGGATATTTCAACAATCATTGTGGTGTGCTTCTGTGGTCATTGGAGGTACGAGAAACGCATGCAGTAAGTGAGAATGGCCCATAAAATGTCATTCATTTGGCACAATAATATAACTACAGAGATTAAAAGGTGGTAGTGTGGCATTTACAGGACTTTCTACATAGACAAAAAACATCAAAATGTCAACATCGAATTTTTTTTTTGCAATGCCCACTTGGAAAAATGACCTTTCGTCACACAGGCATCTGAAGGATAGATTTGTTGTCCACTCTTTTAGGGGCACCATATTAAGTGAACCAGCGTTGCTCCCACAGTAAGGACAGATAATACGGAGAATGAAAGAACATTCATGCCTTGCCCAGAATTCAAACCCAGAACCTTTCTGATGCAAGGGCAGTTCCCTGACCTCTACAGAGGCTGGTCAGCACAATCCCAAAATTTGTATCGCTGACAAAAATTAAGTATAATAAAATCTTACGTTATATATTTGAACAATGTCATGACAAATCTTTTGCCATATTTATTCTTATAATTTGCATCAGATAATAAATAGAGGTATGATTATAAATCTAAGCAAAATAATGAGGCATGTGACCAATTAAAAATAATTCAGTTAGAAGTTATTAGTTCAACAGTCAATTATATCTAGTAAGAAGCGTCGTCTTTCATCTTTATTCGTGGCCCTAACCAGTGTCTGATTTATCCTAGGACCTAACTCCTCAACTTATGAAAACAATGTATGTTTTCATTGAACAAAGATCTACTGAAACTATGAATTAAAAATTGAAATCTAAATATAAGCTTAAATTCTCTTTATGTCATAAACAGGGCTCGAAAAACCTCCGAAATTTTACCCGTCCCCGAGGATGGCTTGTCCAACAATGTACCCGTCCTCTTTTGAAACTAACCCGTAGCTTCTAAATAAAAAAATATATAATTTTCTCTTATTTATTACAAACATTTATATAAATTGCACAATGAATTAGTAGTTACTAGGATTACAAATACTACGATTACATCATACAGTAATAAAAGAAATACTAGGTTACAAAAAGGAACCTAGTATTTCTTTTATGAAATAATTTATTTCTTTTATGAAATAATTTAAATGACAGAGGTCAAGACGGGAAAACGGCCGCCCGCGCGGACGTCGGATTCGAGAAATTCGTTGTCCGCGGGGAATTTTTGACGGCCGAGGACGGACGGACGGGCGGTTTTTCGAGTCCTGGTCATAAATCACCTTATGATTTAAATCATTCAAAAGCATCTTGTATACAAACAGAGGTTCAAGATTATGATTTGTAAGACCCCCTGCCAACTGTTCTGTGTCTTTAGTCCTGGATTTCTGAATCGGGTCCTTAAAAAAACGTATTTGAGAAAGCAAAGAAAGTTAGTTATTTGTGAGTCGTAGACGAAAGAGTCAGTTTTGGCTATACCGCTCCAACAACTAAGTTCATAGATGTCTATTTTGTTATGGAGTAAAATTTAAATTGATGAAAGAAAACTAATGGCTTTGTGGATGAAAAAATGTGACAGTATGGATTTTCTCCAATAAATATTGATAATGGTGAATTTAGGGGCCGTGATTGCTCAGAGAATAGAGAGTTCGCTTTCCAATGAGGTGAACTGGATTCGAATCCCAACTATGGCTGGTCGAATTCCGCATCCGGCTAGCAATGCTGACACAGACCACAGCGCTGGCGTAAAATATCCTCAGTGGTAGACGGACTCAGGGTAAAATTCCCCTTGCCATCGGGCAAACCATGGGAGGTTTTCCTCTCCATGTAACGCAAATGCGAGTTAGTTCCATCAAAAAGTCAAACTTCTCCCAATATTTGATTCACGAGTTCCCTTGTCTTCTGAATTGGGTTCAAAATTACAAGGTTACGCAGTTTAACATTAGTAGCCGTAAACTGAAAAATTAGGTCGGCTGTTCAACAGTTATAAATTTTTAAAAAAATGCTGAATTTAGAGCTACCAAAATTGTGCTACCTCTACATTTAAAATTTGCTGCACTTGTTCAAACAATCGTTTACGAAAAAAGATGCCTAAGTGAGAGACCAATGTAGGGTGATTCGCAATAATTCTCGTTTATTGGTTGATTGGTTTCAGTTTATTGGCACAAGAGCCAGAAACGGCTACACTGCGCCAGTCACTAGACTCGAAAGGGTCACTAGATCAGATTATTATAAAGATATATTAATCTGATATATCTAATAGATTATGACTTTTTTGCCATTTTAATAGCAGAATAAGATCCATAGTATTTTTAATATCAGAAAGTTAGCGATGTATTAGAAATGTTTTGAGTTGATATAGCGAACTCGTCACCATTTTACTTGAAAACACTCTAAACGCAATAATGATCAGGAATCATAAATGAAATCACTATGTAACTATTACATTTATAAAAATAACTACTTACTTCCTAAAATATATTTTTCACTGAACTTGTAAGGCATAACGTTTTTCGTAATTTATAATCTTTATATAATTAATAATTTAAATGTTTCTAGTTTCTGATTTGAAATTAGTTATGCAGGTTTCGGAGGAGTCAGTGCAAGACTTTCCCTAATGCCTCCCTCATCTGGTTACTTGGGTATGAAATAATTAATTAAAAATATCTTACTTAGTAATGAAATAGTTAATTAAGAAACTCAAAAATTAATTACTTTGTTCTCTGTTGTTGATCTCACCGTAGATCAGAATTTATTTAGTTTATTTAATGGCATATTATTTGAAATATTGTATTTTGCAAAATTATATAAAAATAAAAATTATATTTATGTGCATTTAATGTTAGAGTAACTAAAACATAAAATATAATGAAGTGCATTTTTAAAATGAAGTCAATTTTTAAAAAAAATAAAAATTAGTTAAACACAGCATAGGTTGTGAACTTTGTAGCACTATCAGTATAAAATTAAAAAATTTTTCACATCACTTTTCCCTAACATGGCTTCAGAAAAATCACTACGCTTAGTAATGCGTTGTTATGACACTTTTAAAAACATCTCTAAACTTGTTTTTACTAAAAATTAGAAACCTGGATTGAAAAAACAAGGCAAAGAGCAAAAAGGAAGGCATTTTTTTTTCTCTTTTTGTTACACCCTTACAGGTTAAACTGTGTCGGAATTTTTTCCACTTTTTTAGCATAATTGTATAAAATTCAACTTAAGTTTTTATGCTTGATTTCTAAGAACCTGCTATTTGCAAATTTTGCTGTATTTATAGTTTGTCTACGGTAAGAACTACCCCCGCCACAATGTCTGAAGCCATCTGCTGCTATGGAATCAAGAATAGCGCATTTCAGAGAGGGTAGCTTCTCTTCACTCAAGGGCTAACATAATAAACCGAAGAAAAAGATTCCTTGTCTCTCGCGGAACCAAGCCAAAACCTGTCTTAAACAGTGACCCCACACCCCTACATGAAATAGTTATACATCGTTGCCATAGTCACCGCCACAGGTTCAGACGAATGGCTAGGAGAGTTCTTACTTTAGACAGACTTTAGCTAAATAAAAAAAACTCTGTCAGACTATGTTAAGATCACAAACAAATTTGAATTTCTGAAGATAGTGCTGCAGATTCACTCCATAAGTTCTGCTACCGAAGCTACTATTCTAAAAAGTCTTCAAGTCGCCGGCATTGTGCAATGATGAAGAAATAAAATTTACATCACATTTTCATGATCACATTAATCATAAACTGTCGTATGTTTCCGATTTTCTGTGGCTTCAACTTTCAATAATATTGCTCGCGACTGTTTCATAAATCTGGTCCATATACAAATTATCATAAACATTATTAAACACTTGAAGACAATTTGGAGGGAGATGGGATTACGAACTAAATCTTTAATAGCTGAACTTTACCAAAATTTGATCAATTTTATTATTTAATTTTCCTGTCATTTTCAAATACTGACTTAACTATTTTAATTACATTTGTTCTTTTTAAACTGCTAGCTTGTGTTAATTTTGCTCATTATTGTATATTTTTATATGCATTTCAATAGAAATACTCCACATAAATATTTGTTTCAGCTATTGCAGAAAATAATGGCACATATGAAGTTCTACATCCATGTTTTCATCCACTTGACAAATTTTTTTGGGAAGGAAATCTCAAGAAACGGATGATTGAGTGAGCATTCTACTTCATTTGTAATCCCTGAGAAACATATGGAAATGAACTAATTTATTTCTCTTTTTTTTTAACAATTACTTATCAAATGGCTCATTATTTACTTACCAGAATAAAAAGAAAATGACATCTCATTGTGGTCAAAGGGTACATGGAGGTTAAAACTCCTACAGAGTGCGTAGCCAAATTTTTCAACAAAAAACAAGCACCTCTTAAACACTTTTCAAGCACTTAAAATATATTTTTAAGCACTTGGAAAAATATCGTATTCAGACAGGGTTGGCAAGTTTTTGACAATCGATGGCTTTATTTACAGTGACGAAGACAATGGAGCGTCACAAGCGATGAAATTAACAAGAGAAATGAAATTTTCTATCACTAATAGAAAAAAATTTGACAATGGTTGGTTCCCGTAATCAGCAAAAATTCGAGAGATTTTTCGATTCGATTACAGAGAGCCGAAAATGAGATTTTTCGATTCTATTACAGAGGGTAGAAAATGAAGTCTGAAATTCAGAATCTCTGCTCTCTCTGCAGCAGGGTTGCACATGAGAGTCAAAAATCCTTACCACGGAATCCAGCTCAGTATACGCAAGTGCGGACCCGCAAGTATTTCATCAAATAAATGGTGCTTTCATACACTACACACCGGCGGTACGTCGAAATAGATTGGGGTTGAATTTATTGTGAAAACGTTGAATAGAACAATGTCTTTTTGCATAATTTGTGGCGAAAATCAACATGGTACAGAAAAATATTAGATTTCGGAAAAGGGAAAATCAAGCACTTTTTAAAAACATCCATGGAAAAAAGCACCTTTAAGGACTTTTAAAAAACGAAAATAAGCACCTCTAAAAAACACTACGCACCCTGTCCTTAATTTCGTCACCAACGGCTTGATTGTGCCAAAGTGGTCCACATTACGCACAAGCCGCCTTTACTTCCTAGACAAACTGGTACCTATCGATCTGAATGGCTTCAACCCGTGACTTCCTCACCGACCAATCACTGCTCATTTACTAGAATAATTATATATAAAATCATTAAATTAGTGGTGGAACAAAGCATACTGGGAAGCACTAGAAACAAAATAATTTTTTACTGAAACAAATGAATTACACATAATTTATGATTAGCTCAAATTAAAAATTTTAATTCGGCAAAATACTAATTTCCCTCTCCCAAAAATATAAGACGAGAACTTTTGACTGTGATGATGAAGAGATTATAGAGCTTTGCAGTCGTTGGAAGGGTTCAGATGTTAATGTATTGAGCCTCTGCTGAGTTGTTTAAGAGAATATTGTTTTCGGCGCGTCGGTAATACTTTTTGGTGTTGAAATCGTGAATCTAATGTTTAATTTTTAAGTACACCAGCTAAAAAGAAACAATCATTGCAGGGTCAACAGCAGCGAACTGTACAGTTTTGAAAATTGTTACCGCAAAGCCACCGAGTATTTGAGAAGTTCTATTGATTTAAAATCAATTGATTTCGGAGGAAGAGATTTCTATGGCCTCAAAGGTCAATTTGATCATGCCTACGAAATAGGTGCCATAGGTAAGTAAGCATTATAACAATAGTTCATTTAAAAAGCTACATTGGAATTTTCTTATCACCTCCCATAAAAGTCTGAAGCATCTTACTTTTCAACAGCATAGAGTAAATCACTGCTTCCCCGAACATTGTGTTCGTTAGATTAGAAAAAATAAAAATTATAAGCTCAAGAACCAGTCTTTGCTGTACAGCGCTTGGTACTGCAACATTTTTTAATTATGGCTTTACCTTTAGTCTGCATTTTAAATAATTTTAATACAAAACGGAAGATTTTGGGTGTGTAATATTGTCTAGAAAAATGGCTAGCTGAAAATTAGGCACTCGACACTAATATAGAACTGCCGAATATTAAATATAATAGTTAAGCATTCTCAAATCCTTAAAATATTTATCCTCTCTTCAACTTGAACTAATAAAGAAAGAAAAACTAGATTCTTATTGCCAATGGCACCTTTACCGTATGCTCTTAGCCATCGTATTTTGGCAATTTTACAAAACCTTACTTCAGATTAAAAAAAAATTTAGATTTTATTTTATACCTGGCGGTGAACAGGCGACCCAATTCTGAATTTACAATAATCAATGTTCAAAACCCGTAGCCTTGTACTTTTGAACCCCACACTAAAGACAAGGCAATTCCAGAATCCAGCAATGGGAGCTAACTAGCCTTCATGGAGGACTTTTTGATAGAACTAACCCACATTTGTGTTACACGGAGAGGACAACCCTACGATTAGCCAGACCGCAAGGAAATTCTCACCTATGATCTGTCTAAAAAAACAGAGTTAGCACTGTAGTCAGTGCAAGCCAGGAGCAAAGTTCTTATCAACCAGCCACCACTGGGATTCGTAACTGGGTTGCTTCAGTGAAAGATGAACGCTCTATCTCCAGAGCCACCGTGGCTCAGTTCAAACAAGTAATATAATTTACAAATTTGCTATCAAAGAACAGAGAAATTATGATCAAGTTGGCTTTGATAATTAGAAAAACTCATTTTAAAGTGACAGATTTGAGAAAAAAAAACATTTGCTAAGCCAAGCATTATTAAACGCTGGGTGTTACTGAACTACATGCCACACCAATTAATAAATCCTGATATTATGTTTCAAAACCCCAACGATCAATTTATATTGAAAACTAGAAGCATTCTATTTCAAGTAGTTCCTTTACTCGATGAGTCCATTTCATTATAAGATCTACTCGACAAGATTGCAATCCTTTGTTGCCAATATTTTAAGATAAAATTTGCATATGAAGACCAGTACTTAAGGACAATAGCTTGCATGTAACAAATACACACTTTTATATTCTTTTTGTTGGGGGAAGCTATTTATTCTTATCAGGAGATACTTTAATCACTTAGTATAATTTTTACTATTATGCTTCTCCAATATATCTTAAACTCATATTATTTTGGACTTTCTAAATGTTTGTTTTATGTAATTTCAAACCAGGAGAATTTATGTCATTAATTATTTCTCCTTATTTTTTGCAGATAACAAAAATGATGTTTGTACGGTTGGTGAATTTGTCAATGCCTGCAGATCTTTCTGCAACTCATATGAAATCCTCTCAACATTCACATGCCTTGATTGCAGTTATATTTCAGCATTATGGATACACGGATTAGGACTTGATAGCAAGATGGTAATAAAGGTAAGATGACATACAAAACAAATACTCTCTCCACATTTTCAAAAATATTTAAACAAAATAAAATTTAAGTAAAAAATTTACTTCCTGCAATCTATATTAATGAAATAGTTAATGTTTTCCTCCATATTTAAAATAAAAAATCAGAACACTATTGTTACCTTAATTTTCTGATACAGTGGTGTAAAAATTTTTACATCATTTTAAAGAATGTTATTTTAAAAGGGAAAAATATAAAATTTTAAATAAACTACTTAAAGAGTTTCTAAACCATAAATTTTTTTAAAAATATCGTATATTTCAAATTTGATTTCTCAAAAGATATTAAAACTGAGCCAACCATTTTATGAGTCTCATTTGAAAACTTAAAATAACATCCGCACTAATATATTAGCATAATTAAGGTTAGGGGATCAAACAGTTAAGATTCAGTCTAAGTACATAAAATTGCAATCATTCGAACAAAAGTTATCCAGGGTGATCACATTTTTTTCTTTTTTGTATACTATACATAGTACACTACGCTAAATATCATTTTTGAATATTATGCAACTATTTTCTAGAAAAAAAAAACAGGATTTTCAGATGAAAATTTTGTTTTATTTTATAACCGTCGTTGAACAGTCGACCCAATTTTTGGATTTATGATTTAAAATGTTCAGCCTTGCAATTTTAAACCCAATCCAGAAGACAAGGGAATTCCTGGATCAAGTATTGAGAGAAATTTGCTCCCGTGGAGGACTTTTTGATAGAACTAACTCACATTTGCATTGCATGGTGAGGAAAACCACAAAACAGTTAGCTTAACAGCAAGGGGACTCTAACACATGATCTGTCTACCACTGAGGATATTTAACTGTGGTCAGTGCGAGCTGGATTCGGAATTCGTATCGACCAGTCATCACTGGGATTCGAACTCGGTTCATCTCATTGGAAGGTGAAAGCTCTACCTCCTGACATAAATAATGCTTAATTTAATAATGGATTGGCAGACTTAGAGGATCAGCTCGATTAAATATTGCAGTTTTTAATTTATGGAAATCAAACAACAAATTAAATTAATTATATAACTTTTCAAGAAGAAACGTGACAACTTCATGACAATTGATAATTAGTTTGATTCTGCTAATTATTAAGTAATATAAGTCGACATACAGTATACTAAAAACCAACTCTGATAGAGTTAATGAATATTTTATATTTTTTTAATGATGCTCAGTAGATATTCTGAAAAATATTGTCCGTTTCGAATAACAAACAACGACACAATAGAATAAATATCACTCATATCACATGGTTTCATTCATATAGATCATTCATACATTTCCATATCAACTTCATTATTGTATTAGTAAATTATTGTTTTTTAATTTTCTTACATATATTATGTGTTGAGTAAATATTTGATTTCCCTATTTCATTTTAGTTTGCAGAAGAGATAAGAGGAATTGGTACTGGCTGGGCATTGGGTGTGGCTCTTAGCTTACTACAGTAAGAATGCTTTACAACAGCCCAATAAAACATAATTCCACAGAAGTACAGAATATGACTGAAGATTTTCTACTACCATTCAAAACTGAAAATCAGATATTTTTATTTAGTTTATATATGCTTGAAATTAAGATGTTGTAATAATATTATATATTTACAATGATAAAGCAATAAAATATTCAGAATTTTTTATTACCTCATCCAGTTAAATAATTGTTTTCACTTTATAATAAATCCTCAAAAATGTTTATACAAAAGATTAAATTAGGCTTAAAACAAATCAAAACAAACTCACTAATTTAGCAGACCAATGACTGAATTCCTAATTATTGTTTGCCATGCTGCAAAAATAATAATAATAAGGATTTCACTCAAGACTTCAAAATCATAAGACGTAATTCACTAATTACAGGTAGGTAGTGTTACACATGTTTATAACATTCTCTAAGCTATGTGTGTTCCCTAAGCTGCGCGATTGAGTAATGGCGGTTTATCATTGCAACCTGTCCAGCAAAAACTTATTTTTGACTCATCCTCTGGCAAATAACTTCCTTAGATATAGGGCTACTGCCAATTTTAGACTCTCGAGGCGTGATGACTCAGGGGATAGAGCGTTTGCCTACAACTGAGGTGAATCGGGTTCACATCCCAGCGGTGGCTGGTCGATATGAATCTCGCATCTGGCTTGCACCAACCACAGTACTGACGTAAAATATCCTCAGAGGTAGACAGTTCATGGGTTAGAGTTCCCTTGCCGTCAGGCTAACTGTGAGAGGTTTTCCTTTCCATGTAACGCTAATGCTGGTTGTTCCAACAAAAAGACCTCCACGGAGGCAAATTTCTCTCAATACTTTTTCTAGGAGTTCTCCTGTCTTCTGGATTAGGTTCAAAATTACAAGGCAACAAAGTTGAACATTAGTAGTCGTAAACCCAAAAATTGGGTCAGCTGTTCAACAACAGTTATAAAATAAAATTTTAGACTCTCGACTTCATGACTTTTTATAGGGTCACCTATTACATAGATGAGTGTGATCATCCCTTCCACTTCCCTCTCTATTTGGAGAAGATTTTGGCCATCTCCACACACGTTTTGCCACTTGTTATAAGCACTTTACGATGAACATTTCTTTTTTACAAAGCATAATTGTACTGTGCTAATAGAGAAAAAAATTTGGTCTTTAGAAAAAAATCTGGTCATATGTGTGAGAAAGATGCACCAAAATATAAGAATTAATCACAAAAAAAGGAATTAATCACAAAAATAAGAATTAATCACAAAAATAAGAATTAATCAAAATTTCTTAAAAGCTGCTCTTAATTCCAAAGTCACAACTCAAACTCACAGATATTAGTAACTCTGCTGATTCAAACCCGAAAATGCTACATCAAATCGCTGCAATAAAAAATATCATGCGCCACAAAATAAACCAAAAATACATAAATAAACAAACAGACTGATTAAAAAATAATTTATTGTGACACAGCTAACAGGTTTAAATAATAAAAAAAAAAGTCACTCCGTGTATAATACTAAATGTTCCATGAATAAATAAAAATATGAGTTCTTGAAAATACATATCACAGAGAGAAGCTATAAGGAGAGTTTTCTTATTGAAACTTCCATTAATGTAAATTTATTAGGATGAAAGTGTAAATAAATGCAAGAACATTTCTACCTTAACATATTAAAAGCAGCACCTAAGCCCCAACTTGTTTCAATGCCATCAATCTGTTTAGCAAACTGTAAAAGAAATTAAGACGCATACATTAAAGAAGTTATAAATAGAATGAACTTATAGAATTACTTTAGACTTAGAATAAAAATGATGAATGCGAATTATCTTATTTTAAATCCCAATCAAAAAATTTCGTACATGGTTTTTCATATACAAGATTTACAGATTGCTTTTTGTCCCGCATTTTACTGTGTGCAAAAAAAAAACATATATTTTGGATAATATAGATGATGTATTGTGGATGCACCAGTAGAGGACAAATAATTTTTATCAATAATTTGAATAAGGTTTGAAAACTTGATTAATAAACAGATTGAAAATAATTTGAATAAGGTTTGAAAGTCATTTCTTTTAAATAATGTGAATTATTGCTTTAACACTTAAATTAGGATTTAGTTCACGCATAAAACAGAAATAATTATTTCATCTCATTAAACCTCATAAATCTCATAATTTACAAGTATATTTAATGAATAATACTTAATATTTAATACATTTATTAAAAAAGGAAAAATATCCCACTCACATTTAATCCTTATATAGTTAAAGCTTGCATTTATTCCCAAATATTAGTAATTTATCCTATTTAATTTGAATTTTAATAGTAATAAAAAGTAACAAAAGACTAAAAAGTAGAGATGTCTAAGCCAACATCACTTCACGTATTAATTAGTTACTATGCATCAACCAACCATACATCAATTAGTTACCAATAGCAACTAAACCAGTGATCAAACACATGCAATTCTGCACTTTTTTTTGCACCTCTATGACAGACTAGACATTGAGTGTCTATTCTCTTTGATTAAAATTCCCAATAAAACAAAGCAAAATTGGAAAACTAATTTGCAAGAAAATTTTGATTTCACAACTTCATTTCATTAACAGTAAAATAATTGTTGTTGTTGTTGCAACAACCACAATACATGGGTAGAAATTTAGAAAATTTACTTATTGATCCACAAACCAATGACTAAAGAATATTAAAAGTCCATACACATTTTCACTGAACAATTTACATGGACTATTAATATGAACATGGACTATTAGAATCTTTTGTGCTTTAATAAAAAGTTTATAAAGTAAAATTAAATAATAAAAAAATTACAATACAAAAAATATGTTATGTTCATAATTTTGATGAAATATGTTTTTTTGTAACAATACTAACACAAACTAAAACAGGAAATGAAAATCAAAAAACCACGCATTTACACGGATTGCTTGTCAGGGAGACCACTGATAATTATCTTATGTTGGTCCATGTTAAATTTTCGTAGTCCTAAATCCCCTAAATTTCGAGCCTGATAATATTATCAGGGGTCTGTCTAGGTTTTTCTGACAGGTACCTATTTTGTGAAAATTTAGACGTAATTTGTGAAAAATTAAAAATTATATTAAGAAATCAACACAAAAATATGNTTACACGGATTGCTTGTCAGGGAGACCACTGATAATTATCTTATGTTGGTCCATGTTAAATTTTCGTAGTTCTAAACCCCCTAAATTTCAAGCCTGATAATATTATGGTGAGTGATAGTAAATAAGCAAGTGTTCTAGTTAGCCTCTAGGGTGGAACAATTCCATACTGAAACAATAGTCAGGAAAGCAACACATTTCAAACACAGTATTATAGAATACAATACAGAAGTTTGAAAAATTATTAGAATAATTCAGTGAATTGAAAAATATGCAATTTAATGCAGAAAATCGCATATTTTCAAAAGTAACCAGAAATTTAAATTCATTATTATTATTAACAAGAGTTATGAATAAGAAACAATAAATAAATTTAAATTAAATAAATAAAACTTACTCGTAATTCTTTTTTTCCATCCAGTCCCAGTCCATGTTTCATGAGAGCAGTAATGTACGTACAATCAAGGCACAAAAATATCTCTTTAGGCTGTTTAGAGGAACAAGAATGCTTACAAGAATTTACGAATTCATCAACAGTTCGAATGCCTCCCTCTTTACCTGAAACAGATAAAAGAAATTTTAACTTTCTTTTTAAAAAATAAAAAAATTTTAAACATAGCAATTTTTCCCAAGTTTTACGTTTTAAAAGTGCAATTGCTTGTGCTGTCTTAGATTATTATGAATCTAGGGCTGATATACAGAGTGATTTATGATGATATGATGTCCATATTCATAGATTACATTTTAATTTATAGATTTTACAGGATTGTAATATTGTGCATAAAAAAACCTATTCTTTCTAGAACACTAAAAATAAAAATGGACATAATTGAAGAAATACAATTATGTATTATGAGAATAGTTAAAATTTAATAAAATATTAAGAATAGTTTTAATTGGCAATTGAAATTTGATACAGCACTCAAAAGTTAGATTTTNATTTATAGATTTTACAGGATTGTAATATTGTGCATAAGAAACCTATTCTTTCTAGAACACTAAAAATAAAAATGGACATAATTGAAGAAATACAATTAATTATTCAGTAATATGTATTATAAGAATAGTTAAAATTCAGTAAAACATTAAGAATAGTTTTAATTAGCAATTGAAATTTGATATAGTACTCAAAAGTTAGATTTTCACATCTACTATTTTCATATTATTTTAGTTTTAAATTAAGCTTTAAATTAAATTTTAAAATCAATATACCACATGTTTTAAGAGTAACTTTAGTATTCATACTTAACAGTAATTGATAATGAAAATTAAAATGCTATTTGTAATTGTGGATTCAATAAATGATTTGTAGTTGTACATATGTTTAGTATGTGATTTGTTAAATGAATTGTATTTATAAAATTTGAATATAATGTAGCAACAGCTCTTTATGCAATTTCAAACTACATTTTACAATATTCGTATACGCAAAATGCTGGAAGAAAACTACATTTGTTTTAATTTCATAAAAAATTTATTGAATTTTATTTTTCTCTCATTTTAGATAATCTCCAACCTTATTGCCTTTTGTTTTCGTTTATTTAAAAATGATGCACGGCTTAGAAATTAATACTATAATTTTAAACTAGATTGAATTTATAGATTTTTAAGCTATATTGGATTATATTATTTATTATTTTATCAACACTTAAAACATATACATATCATAACACATTCCTGACAATGCTAATAATCCTCATGATAATCCTAATAAAATCCTGTTGATAACCCTAATGAATCCAGATGATAATCCTAATAAAATCCAGACAAAATTTCTAAGAAGCTTAATGATAATAATTCTGCTGATAATCCTGATAATTACAAAGATAATGATCTAAAAATTTAATTCCTATAATATCTAATTTAATACTTATGTAAAAAGTTGTAAGATATGACCAAAACATGACATAAATTGTGAAAAAAAACTTGAATTCTTAATTACATAATATTTAAAAAAGTTAACATTTTAAAAATAATGCTCTTGGATATAAGAGAAGAAAAAATTATTTTTGATCAATAACAATCATTCAAAAATATAAATAATGAATTAATGTGTTTCCAGGTTAAAAAATAAATAAAAATTTTAAAAAGTTTAAAACAATTTTCTTTTACAATTCAATAAGACTCTTCCCGAAATACGTACCAATAATGCCCAAATCAAAGGCACGATCAAAATAATACGAAAGCACATATATTTCTCGTTTCATAAGTTCTTCTGGTCTATGAACTGCATTTCCCAGGAACTCAACTGCTTTATAATAGCAATTTTTAAAGCCATACTTTCCACTTTTTCTACCCCTAAAAAAACAAAATTTAAATATTAATACATAGATTAATTATTATTAATTAATTATACAAAAAATAGTTAAATCTTTAGTAAAGCTTGTTAATGAGGAAGATATTTTTCAAAACATGGTTTTAAATTGGTATTTTTGCCAAGATGGTTTTATCATATTTAAATTAATTAAAATATTCTTCTACTCTTTGTAATTTTTCACGCTTGAGTTGCAAACTGTATACATATTTTTTTTTTAAATTACATAACCCTGTGTTACTTAACTTCACAGGTTAAACCACTATATTAGTATCATTAAAAATATTTATTTAAAATATTTTAATAATAAAAATATTTTTAGTTAATTACTCAAAATATTTAAGAACATATTTTAACAGAGGCCGTATAAATTATAGCATATTTTCAAATAACAATAGCATATTTTTTAAAAGACTAGTTCCGATGTCACATAGTATATCTTCAATAACGGATTAAAATGACGGCAATAATAAATCAACAGCTTGATCAATCAAACTTGAACTAGTGAAGAAAACAGAAAGTTAAGAGTTACTCTCTTAACTTTCTGTTTTCTTAACATTAAAAATTATTAGTTAAAAAATAAGTTTTTTTCTACTTTTTTCATTTTTAAATTGTCATTAATGGATGTTGGTTCTTCTTAGGAGTTACCTCCATTGACTTCAAAATGTTATGGAAAGAATATGATTTTTCGCAAACAATTTTAATTTTAATCTGTGTTAATTTATTGATGCAGAAATGCCACTTGTGTTGACATCATGAAAATCTGATCTATGAATGAAATTTAGAATCAATAAAAATGACCTCCACTTATATAATTATGTATAAAAACCCTTATAAATGATCTCCACTTATATAATTATGTAGAGTGATAGAACTATTTTAAATAAAAAAAGACAATTATGTTTTTTGTTTAAGTTTGCATTTAATTTTATATCATGAAAATTAGATTACTACTTTAAAAAATGAGTCGTGGTTTGCTTGTTTGAGCTGCTTGGTTTTTCTAAAATAACTCTTTTTGCTAATTTAGAAGGAGGTCGCTACACAGAGGTAGTTTTTCCTGGAGGCTTCACAGTATTGTTTAATTATCAAAAACTTAATACTTATGTTTTATACGTATGCCTTTACCATCACTGCCATTTCATCTCTCGAAAAAAATAAGCTAAAAAGCACAAAAATTTGTCTAGGTTTAAATAAATATATTACTTGTGAGTTTAAATGTTTTCACTAAATTATAATCATAGCACAACAAATTATTTTCATCACTTTCTTATTTTTTTGCATATGTATTTTACACTCAGGGACTGTTTAAATATTATGTAAACAGCAAAAAAGGGAGGGATTTTTTATTTGTCTTCTTTTTTTGCTGACAAGGGAAAAGTAGAGGTAAAAGCAATGCTTATAAAAGACACCAATGTCTAAATCTTTTCAGTTTTTTTAAAAAAAATGCAAAATAATTGTAACAAACATGGGGAAAAAATTACTTTAGAAAGACTTTAAATTTTAAATAAAAATAACAAATTTAGTTTTATACAATTACATCTTTTATTTGAATTGAATCAGGATTCATTATTTTTAGGACTAAAAAATTTATTTTTTATTTATTTTTAGGAAATAAAAATTTTAGGACTAAAAATTTTTAAAATTTGGAATTAAAGTCAAAATTAGGTAAATCAAAAGAAAGGGTGGTTAGACTTTCTTACACAAGCATGGGTAGGGGGGTTAGTCATTTGCTTATTTTTGCTGACAAAAGGAAGAACCAAAAACTAGCTGATGTAATTTTTGAGTGGTTCCTCATAATCTTATTTCTAAAACTCTAGGAAATAATTCATTTATATCACATAAAATGGTAAACATAAAGATGATAAAAACTTTCAATTTAACAACAAATACAATTTCATCTTCATTAAAAGACTTTCTTTCTTTTTAATAATGGAGAGATTGCTGCATAACTGCTTATCAGGTTAAGCATTATTTATAAAGTACTATGTAGCTTAAGGATTTTAGTTTATAAGTTTTATGAAGGGTAAAAGAAATGCTCTTTTAAAGACATTTTGGATACTAAATATTTTAGTTATTACACTTTTACATTGTAAAACTTTGAAGCTAAGTGATAATAAGGTTTTACACATTCACATTTTTCATTTGTTTTGAAATCCTCTAGATCTCTAACATAAAACACTAAATATAAAAATATGAATAATTTGAACATGTTAAAGACAATTCAGCATACAAGTTACAAGAAATTACTAGTTACACCAAGCTCAAGGTACAAATAACAAAGGTAATGACAAAACATTAACATAACATACAGGTAAAGACAAAAGATATAAGACTGAGGTTTAAGAAGTTTATGTATATATATAAGTTTTAGAAGTAATGTTTAATTTCATCCTTTTTTTCATAAAAAAAAAAACCTAAGTGCAAAAAAAGATCAGTATCATTTCTTGTATATAAATAAATACAATTATTAAAAAAAAATTGTTTTGATCATCAATGAGGTAAACATTACCAAAAGCTGATTACTAAAACTGAATCAAAATCTATATTCTTCTTTAACAACTTTTTTTTCCTACTTAAAAGCAACAAAAAAAAAATTTGTTCATATTTTATTACAATTTAATATTTTTTATTAATATGCTTAAAATTATATTTTACTTAAAAAGTAGTTTATATTTTATTACGAACACCTGGCAATCTTGAACACTCTATACTTATGACTATTACCATCTGTTAAAATTGAATAGAAAAATTTGGTAATATTATTTTATATAAAAAAATGTTAAAACAAATAAAGTTAAAAGAATGTAAAACAGCACAAGTGTCATATAAAGATATTGTAGTGGAATTATAGTAAAGCATCTTCTTCAGTGTTGAAAAACAGGAGACAATATTTATAGCTTTACACTGTGTTTTAACATTATGCGTCGCACAAAGTCAACCTTTCTTTATTTGAATGCTAAAATGATCTTTCATATTTTTCACAAATTTTACTCCATTTTTTTATTATAACAAAAAAAAATTTATGAAAATATCATTTCATTCAACAATAAAATTTTAAAATTTAAATACAGATATAAATCATATTTTTCTTTTAAAAAAATAGGGCTGTTTCTGTGAATCCAAATTATTTAATAGCAATAAATGGTGCAAAATTCAGAAGTTAATTTCAAACTTGTTTTATGAAAAAGCATGTTCTCCATTTTTTTTCTTATATTTTAGCATCAGGGTTCAATGCGTGAAAGAAATTCATACATCAAGGTAGGCACGAATACTTTTAAAAAATTTTATTAATTTTTCAGTTATGCCTTATCTATAATAAATATTGCATAAAATGTATGATAAAACTAGCTATTAGAATTGAAAAATAACCCATTTTTTATGTATTACAAGATCAATTACTTCAAGAAAACATATTAGACTTCCCAGAATCTCAAACTCATTTTCCCTTACTTTTGGAGTATGGTGTTTAAATACCCTGATATTTCTCTGATTGTTCTCCCTGATGTTTTGTAGCCATCCTTTAAATGCAGTTAAATATACATGACTAATCTATTTTAGTTTATTTTACAATTAATAAATGTATATACATACAGCAAGAAAATTGTTTAGTATTTTAAGCAAACACACCAACATTTAACCCCGCACCTATGCCCCTGAAGGGCATTTATCGGTTAATGGTTAATGTTGGAAGGCAAGATAAATAGAAAAAAAGAGACAAAATAGCAAACAGAAACAAAAATGAGAAGAAAATATAGAGAAGTATAAAATTTTTTAAAAAAATACAAAAGCTGAAAGAAAAGAAGAAACTATTTTTCTATTAGTTAGGGCATTTTGATTAGAAAGTATCCAGAGCTAATTGGTCAAGTTTAGTAGTGGTTGGTGCTCACCATTGCATAATTTTGTCAAAATAGCAATATTTGTAAGTATCAGGCATAGATTCATTTTATTTTGTCCATACCTCATACGTACGAAAATAAGCCTTTAATCCTTCATGTTTATGTTACGTCAAACTCAAAGTACTATAAACTATATCAGGTGAATTAATAAAAAAAAAGTTTGAGACAAATGAGATATTAAATTTAAAAATAGTCATTTCTTTATTTGTATTATGTGGTGCCAGAATCTCATAAAATTATTACATCCAATATGAGATGCAGAATTTAAATTGCATGAATGCAATAAAATAAAATAAATTTTTAAATAATACAGTTATAAACATAATTATAAGTGCAAATTATAAGCACAAGAGCCTTAAATTGATGAAATAAACATAATTTGTTAAAGAAAAAAAAAACTATTTCTCACAAAATATTGTACAATTCTTAAAATATTTAAAAACAATTCTTCAAGTTTAATTTATTTGTTATACTTACACAATTTATTAATTCAAATTTTATAATAAAAATCTTAGAAGTGTGTAAGAAAAAATTGGAAAATTTGCTGTATTATCAAACTTTATTTACTTTTTGCTTTTACTTAGAAACTAAAGAAGGCAAAATCGAAGCTAAACTATGCATCAGAAAAGACTCCAAAAATAAAAAAAGATAATCCACATTTTTCAGTTTAGAGATAAACAACTTTATATAAGCATAAAATATTTTTATGAGTGCATTTTTCAAATTTTAAAACTTATTGCTAAATATTTGTTGTTTAACAATTGCTGAACATAATATAAGCAGAAAGAAATGCCTTATTGAATGTGATTATTTACAATAATGATAATTTTACAAAATCTGGGTTATCACATTTTAACTCAGATTTTCATTATGTTTGTTTAAAAAAAAGTTTTTTATTTAAAACTTACATGACTATATATTCCTTCAAGTCATGTTTCCAAACTGTTTTATCATGAGGATGAATACAAGAGCTTGAAAATGTTACCGTTCCATTATTTTCAAGAGGGACTAAAAAACAATCACAAATTAAATTATTCTCATAGATTAATAATTAATAAATAATGTAAATGAAATAAATGATTTAATAAATTGGAAATAATATATTTGGTTAGATTTTACATTCAAATATCTTAATTATTGTGAAAAATATTCATGAATTCATTTATTTGATTATCTTATCTTATCAATATAGCTATTTGCATAAGATCAAAAGGCTGATTTTGTGTGCACTGCATGATAAAAATTATCAGGATGTTTATGGCAATTATTTTATCTCTTTATTTATTATAGAAAAAACATAAATGCATCAAAACAGATTTACAGAGGTTATTGAAATAAAAGCTCTGAGTTGATTGATTATATATAGAGTTGAACACAGAACTCTAAGAAAATAATACTGCGCCCAAAACATGTTATAATGTAAACCATGCAAAGAAATCAAACAGTATCATAAACAAAATCAACTGGTTACATTTCTCAGAAATTAAACAAAACAAAAATTTGAAAGATACTAGGGTACCACGGATTTGTGGGATCCATATTTAACTGAATAATGTGACCCTTATGAGATGATTAAAAAAAAATTACTTAAAATGTATTGGGAAAAAAAATTTTAAACAAGAAAAAAGTTTTCAAATATTTAGAGAATAAAGGGACGATTATAATTCTTAATCGAAGACAAATTTTAAGAGCCACTCTGAACAACTTTATGATTTTATCCACAATTTCACTGCAATATTAATACTAAGCAATATTAAGATATCTATATGTAATATTAAAATATTACTGCAATATTAATATTGAGCAATATTAAAATATCGAAAGAATAAAGAGACAATAATAATTTTCATTCCAAAATTAATTTTATGAACAACTTTATAATTTTATCCTAAATTTCACAACAATATTGGATGACTTTTTAGACACTGGGTTGATCAAACACATAAGATTTGTAGATCGCGTAATATACATAGTCTGTTTATGGAAAAAACTCTCCTCTCCATTTTTTGAGAGCAGTGGCAGTAAGTATGATTACAAGATTTAACTATTTCAAATAGAAGTGTTTAAGCAATATTTAAGACAGGTTCTTGCTCGGGTCAGCAAGAGAAAAGAAGGCAGAAGAGAAAAGCTCCCCTCTTTGAAATGTGCTCTTTCTTGATTCCATAGCAATAGCAGAGGTCTGTCCAGACATTTTGTGAAAGGTCCTGTTTTTGTAAAATTGTGAAAAAACTACTCACAATTTGTGAATATAAAATAAGCATTAAGTCACATACTCTCAATCAGGGTCATGCTATTGTGAATTTGTGCAATGAGGGTCCTGTTATTGCAAAAATCGCTAAAAATCTTTTCAAGAAGTTTTTAAATNGCTCAGCACTGTAAAATTATAATAAAAAAAATTAAATTTTCAAAAATAAACAGCAATTGCTGCTACTAAATCAGAGATGCAACATACGAATATTTGGTATTTTGCCTATACTGCTGAAAGCAGAATATTCATTTCGGACGAATAATGGAAGAAGCGTCAGCCGAAGATAAAACTTAATTTGTTTACATCCATCTTTCTTGTTTTCCCCCCTGGGAAGGGTTTATTCGATTAATAAAACAATAATGAAGATAAACAAATTTGTGAAGAGTCCGTTTAAAAGAAAAATCATTTTGTGAAGGGTCCGTTAACTGACCCAAATTTCTTCTAAACAGACCCCTGAATAGTAAGCATTAGACTTTGCAGTGAGGCAAGTTCTTTCTATAGACAAACTATACATATATGTCGCAGGCTAATTGCAAAATCTTGCTTTTAACAAACTGTCGACATCTACAAGGCTTGTTACAATCAGTCTAACAAATGACAGCAGTAGTTTGCAAAGAGCCAAATTTCCAATTGCCAACAACATGTAAACAAAATTCATTCAGTAAAATACTAGCAGTATAAGTATAAAAAATTGTAGTCAAATAAATAAAATATAAGATTTTTCAAAGGAAATAAGCATTTTTCAATATTTTTTTAATTAAAATCTCATAAATTCTTATTTATTTATTTTTTTTTGAAAAGAAAGTACTCATAAATTTAAATCAAAAAATAACTTTTGTCCATCATAATTATAATCCTCCTCAGATAAATCATAATCTTTAAATTCACATACCTGAACGGTCTGTGGAAAACTGTAAAATAGAATGCCTGGCTGACATGAGTCCTAAGCCTAAATAGCTAAATAAAAATGGCTAAATTAACGTTTTTAGACATTTTACAACATTGAAGTTTATAGACATATTTTGCATTAACATGCACAATTTTACAAACAAATTTAATGTGTTATGCATCTAAACCCAATACACCATTTGAAAGATGACAAAACGGAATAATGAAAAACAATTCCATTCAAGAAGACAAAACCAAATGGATAGAAATAATAACTGCAACATTAGGTTTTTTCAAATCAACAATTTACAAAATGCTTATTTAAGTCCCTGCTTATCTCTACTTTATTCAAAAGTTTAGCCAATTTTGTAATTTAATCCGGTATAAAATTTCATATCTTGTAATTTAATTGTAATTAGCTCTAATATCAAATTTTAAAACTAAGTGACAATGCAAAATAAGAGGGGAAATGCATAATTATATTTTGAATATGCAGTAAAAGCTAACAATTATTTAATGTGGGACGCATATTGTTATTTTGTCAGTAAATTTTGCAGTTAAGAAGCTTAGTAAAAATGTTCCTTCAAACTACAAATAAACAAATTGAATATTTAGTTTAGAACAGTAACTCTGAATTACGTTACTCTCGGAAGAAACAAGAAAAGCACTTTATAAGTCTGAAAGAGTAAAACAAGGAATGTGAGTGCATATAAAAATTTAACAAAAGAATTTTTGAATACAACAACAAAAAAATTTTTGATCAATAATATTAAATAAATTTTAACTGTGATTTTCATATTTTTATGGTGAAAAGCTATCCCTAGTACTAAAAAACAGAGAACTACTTTCTCCTTTTTATTTTAAACAGGTAGAACTTACACGTTAAAATGTATAGAATTAAAACAAAATACCACTATTTTTTTATAATTTTTTCTGAAAAAAGATTTTTGATATTCTGAAAAAGATTACAATTTTCTGTGATTGTATGTTTTTTGAAAAACATAATTTAATGAAATGTATAACAACATGGCATAAAATAATGAAAAGCTATTGCATGAAAGTAATATACATTTTTTTGAAAAAGTATAATAACTTTTAAACAGAAGCAACTACAATCCATCTCACTAACCACTAAAAATAAACTTTGTGAAGCAGAATAGGTTGATTTAAATGACTTACTTTCTTTAGAAAAATCATGAATTTAATTTAAAAACATTTTGATTTAGTCATGCAAACTTTAATGGGGATTATTTTCTAAGCTTTATTTACTCATTGCAAAAGGTTCTACCCAGATAATAATGGTAAAAAGAAATTGGAGGAATATCGTTATTTTGTAGTAGCTGATAATTAATTATGAATAATTATTATGAAACTGATAATTTATGTAGATTCAAATACCAGAGCTTTTAAAACTTATAACTTCTACTTTTGGTGGTTTAAAACTAGAACAAAATCAATATTGTTTATGTTTTCAGACATATATTAATCTGTTCTGCTTTAATATTGCCTAATTGAAAAATAAGGTTAAATCTTTGAAATTCTAAAAAGAGTGTCTACTGTTGAAAGAATCTCAAAAACAATTCTAAGCTGAACTATTGATTACCTTTTTTTTTTTTTTTTTTAATCTTGCCTACTTTAGATTCACAAAAAAAAAATTTACTTGCAAAAATCTCTGAAAGTTGACAAATTTGAAAAAAAGTAATAAAACTTTTTGGGCTGCAGTAAGCACTTTGATTGACACTTGTTTCCTTTTCAAAATATCACTTAATCAAATTAGTCAATATATTGTTTTTAAAAATGGAATATAAAAAAAAATGAATAAAAATTCGTAGTACTATATTCAAAATTTTAATTCAGAATTATTGCAAAAAAATTAAAAACACAACTTAAATATTAAAAAAAAACTACTTTTTGGAGCTACTTTTACAATTAGCGACTTTTTCAAAAACGTAAGATTTTTTTCAAACACTGCTGGTTAGTCATGTAAAAAAGATGTGCACAAAGAGTATGTCATTTCTAAATGTTCTTAAATGTGATTGCATCACAATATATAGTAAAAAATAAATACGCTTATGATTATATGTCAGCATTATTTTATTCTGCAATTGTGCCAAAACATCTTTTGATTGTCATTGAAAAAATTAGTAATTTTTCTATGAATGGATTAAGAAAATTTGAGGAACAGTCTGAGTTTAAGTTTCAAAAAAGGATTAGAAAAAGGACAATCGAATAAAACACTAAAATAAGCCATGGAAACACAGAAGGTGCCTCTTAAACTTATTGAACTTATTCACAAGCACCATTTTTAAACATACACTTAGCATTAAATGATATCTAATTAATATTATTCAACAATAATTTCATCTTATAACTTTTTAACTGTATAATCAAAACATATAAATTAATTAAACTCATATTGAAATTATTCATTAATTTAGCATAATGTTTTCCTCTCATAATTTGTTTTTTGTTATAAACATACAAAATATGTTTTATAAATAAGCATACAAAAAAAAACTCTAAATCAAAATTTAAGCAACTCTAAAAGTTAAACATAGAATTTATAGAAAATACTGAAAAATTTAAAAATTAAAATCACTTTACCTGTGAGTGTATATAGTCGTAGTTCTATTTTGTACTTGAGGTAAAAGAATATAATCTTTGGGACTAAAGATCAAAGTGTCGAGTGTAGCAGGCGAAAAAGTGATTTGAGTTGAGCCTCCTCCTAAATCTAGCGATGCAACTGAATGATTTGCGTCATTTAGTCTACCTGAAATATTTATAACACCAAATTAATTTTTTTTTCAGATTCAATAATTGTCCAGTAGCAAAAATGTGTTACAATAAAAATGATTTATATAACATATTTTCTCTTCTTGGTAAAAAATCAGAACAAAACATAAGCTATTGTCTAAAACAAAAGTTATTTTCACACATGTAAAATCAAAATGGTGTTTGCAAAGTTTTAAAATTGGACGACAGTAACTTATTTATCATAGTTAATATTGCAATACTTATTTCATAACCCATATAAGAAACACAAAAATATTAATACTTTCAAGGGACCATTAAAAAAATAGCAAAAACATACTACAATTATAATTATTTTACACAAATGATATCCTAACCTTTAAACCAATGTCTTTATCTAAATTAGCTTAGGAATATAAAAGATGCCTAGAAACACCTCTGCATCGAAAAAGAAAACCTTTAAATAAAATAACTCATCATGCATGCATCATCATACTAATTCTATTTATGCAAGAAACAGAAACTGGACAAAGCATATAAATAAATTATTATGCAAAAAAAAAATACTACCATCGTAATTTTATATAACAAATATGATTATAATTCTTAAAAAAATGGAATAAGGATGCTTAATTCTTTTAATGAATTATGATACATGTTTTATGAACTTGACATATATTCTAAACATTTACTTTGTAAAAAGGATTTTCTAAAAAAAACCAGCTACTATCAATCACAGTATTGTTTTTAAAAGAATTCTCTGGTATTCACAATAACAGATTTAATTAAAAACAAGAGCACTGAAAATATATTTAAAAGAATTTTTAAATTCCAAAGAGAAAAAATAACATTCAAACAATGATCCTAATAAGATGTTACAGATCAAACCTTTCCTTAGACTTTCTCCCCAACATTAAATTGAGAACCCAAAATATACCTAATATTGAGTTCATTGAGTGTTGTACAAAATGTTCAAGTAAAAAAAAAAAAATTGTGTTTAAACCCATTAAAATTCAACAAAAAGAAATCTAGAGCAATGAAACTTCTTAAAATAAAAACAAATATTTTTATTATTTGCAATAATATTTTAATAACTTTTAAAATTGTAGTTTTAAAATACCCTTAATAAAGATGATTTAAGTATCGAATTACACATTTTAAATTTTGTAAAGAGTTTTTAAAGCATAAAATATTTTCTTAATATATAAAATACATAAATTTCAATATTTTACTGATTTATAATCAGTTTTTTAACAATTGAAGAACTTGAAAAACAATCATGTAAACTTTCTCATTATATAGCTTAACAATGAAAGACACAAAGTAGATTTATTTTGTGTTAATTATTATATTATTATTGCCAATTATTATATTTATAAAATAAAATTAAAATTGAATGATAATTAATGAATATTAAATAACCCAAGTACAGAATTTAATATAGTTTGTACATTTTTTATCGACAAAAAAATGGTAGCGAAAATATTAACATACCTAAAAGGAAATTCAATGTGTACCATGCATATAGACCTAAAAGAAATAATTAAATGTGATGACAAATTTTAGATAATGAAATGTGAATAAAAACTTAAAACAAAATTAGAAATTAAAAAAAAAATTATTTTATTTTAATAGTGCTTCCCCCCTTAATCATTTGAATACACTGAAAGACATAAATACACATAGTAGATAGAATTAACCATAGAATAATACAAATTAGCAAATAGATTTAATAAAAAATATTGGACTATTATTATCAATAGAAAATACTGTGGAACAAAATGTAAAGAGTTTAGCTTCTGAATTTTATAAAAATTACAAATAAAAATATTTTTAATTAATATTAAACAGAAGAAAAAATCAAATACAATCTGTTAATATCCCTCTTTCAACAAATTGAACCCATTTTGTTACTTTTGTAACATCCTTACATTTCCAAAAGCTATTTGATTATTATTTATTTATTGAAAATTTTATTTCAGAGCTGATGAAAATTATAAACAATGCAAGTTATTAAGCACATGAACAGTGATTCATAAAATCTTCATTCATAATATCAGTACTTGAAAAATCAAAGTTCTACAGTAACAGTTATAAAAACTTTAGTTTAATTATTTTTATACAGGATGATTATAACATACCTTTGCCAGCATACCACGCATAGTGAGCATGGCATACCATTCAAGAGAGTAAAATTTTGCTAAATTTATTAAGGTATGCACCCAAAAATGTTAAAAACAATTATACCACTCTTGGTTATGGTTATGTTCAAAAATTTTTAAATACCCGCATATTTTTAATCCGAACAGGATCATCAGAGTAAAAAACATATTGAAGTTGGAGAAGTAAAAAGAAAACAATTATTTTTCTTTTTTAATGTGAGGATCATTATCTTAATGAAAAAGAAAGAGTAAGTGCCACTTGAAAATTTCAAAATTTTGTTGCTGCAGCACAGTGTTTCCCAAAGTGTGGTATGCGTACCCTCAAGGGTACAGGAATAGTTTAGCTGGGGTACGCGTTCTTACGCAAAATATCTTGCAACAAACAAAAATTTCAAAAAATTTTATTTAAAAACATGAAAATTTGCGATTATGTATTTTTCTATTAGCTATTTTTTGCAGAGTTAACAGTTAATAATTAGTGGTGTCAACAGTCACGTGTGATTTTAAACTTTTGTGGAGTTTTTTATAGTAAAAAATGCATTCATTTCTTATTAGGGGTTCACAGCGTTACGAAAAATTTAGAAAGGGTACACAAAAGTCATAAGTTTGGGAAACACTGCTGTAGCATAACTAAATTGTAATTGCTGAATAATAATATTTAACAATTTTCTGAAGCACATAACTTATAATACCTTTACATAAATTTGTATTCTACGCTCTTGAAAAGCGTACTTGCCAGACAATATCTTAGCAAAGTTAATTTACAATCACGATACAGAGTTTATAAATAGAAAATTATGTTAATTAATATAATAAATTTCATTAATCTAATAAATTTCATAATTCTGCAGCTGTATGAGACTAAACTGTGATTGCTGAATAATCATTTTTAACAATTTTCTGAAGCACATGGCTTATAATACCTTTACATAAAATTTTATTCTGCACTCTGGAATAGCGTGCCTGCCAGACTATGTGTCAGCAAAGTCAGTTTATAATCATGATACAAAGTTTATAAAAAGAAGATGATCAACATATATCCAAAGAACTTATAATGAAAACTTCGTAACATTTAGATATTAGGACTACTTGAAATTATTTTTTTTAAATGATTCTTATTTCATGATTTTAAAATTTATTACGAAATCCTAATAACCATAATTTGTCCAGAAGTAAAAATAACAATGTTAAAAAAAAATTCTGCTAGTAAAATTGACAGGAAGAAAAAAAGTTCATACCTTCATCTTCTCCAGACAATATTGTCACACAATCATCACTAGAATGGAATGGAGAATTGTCAAAAGCTTTATAAACCTGAAAATGAAGCATTACATGTTTTTTAAAGAAAAAGTTCATATTCCATATTAAATTTTAAAAATCATATTACAAAATTCAATTAGATATCAAAGAAAAAGTAAAACAAACAATGATAAAAATAAAAAAGAGTTTATAAAGTGAATTATAGTTAAAATTCGAATACATTGAAAGCATTTACGCATTAGCTTAAAAAATTCTGAATAAATAAAGTTATGTAAGAAACAAATTTGACTCAGCATGTTTAATGTATTTATTTTCTCATAACTGAACATAATCAAATTTTATAATGAGATAATTCCCGATTGTATGTAAACTTAAATACAAGTAATCATGTAATCATAAGTCACAATTACATTGACTAATTGTTCTTGTGATGCTTAAGTCATGCAATGTACATTTAAAGATATTTTTTACTTGTATTTATTTCATTATACTTTAAAATATATAGTTTTTAGGATAAAAAGGATTCAGACAGTATTGTTAAGAGGACGTCATATCCCAGAAGAAAATTTTCGTTGCAAATTATCTTTCTCCCTCATAATTAATTTAAAATATAAAAGAAAGAAAAAGTAAGTTCAGGCAAACCTAGAGTAAGTCATGAAATTTCAATTGCTGAAAAAAATACTTCAAATATTATTATGCAAACAAATTATTAGACGAGAACTTCTCCGTTTTGAAATCCTAAGTTATCATCTCATGATTTATTTTAATTTGTATATTTTAAAATTTTATTTTTAGTATTTGAAACTTCATGGCTTACTCTACGTTTGTTTGAATTCACTTTTTCTACACTCTAAATTTTAAATTATTAATGAAGGAAAAAGATAATTTGCAAAGAAAATTTTCTTCTGTGGTATGACGTCCTCTTAATAAATATTAGCTATTACTTTAACAGGGGTGATTGTGAGCCCAAGTCAAAATTCCAGAGAATTTCGTGAGTTTAAAAAAAATAAATAAATAAACAAAATATAAAAAAAAAAACAGTTTAAATTTAAAAATTGTAAAAAAATTTTAACAAGGTTTTTTTTTTCCTTTTTCTTAATATTTGTTAGTTTGCTTAAAATATATCTAAAATTTTATACATACCTATACCATTTACACATACCTATACCTTACAAATATGTCTTTCTTTCTTGAGTTTATGATTATAACTATTTACTGATAAAAAATGAATATTAATCATGAATATAAGCTTATAAAGTATCTCTCTGGCTCTCCCTTACAAACAAATAAAATTAACTGTGTTTTTAAGTTCCACTTTTGAAAATTTGATTTCCAGAAACTTCTGTGATCAATAATTTTTTTGAAAGTCTGGACCTTCGATCTCCGGAAACTTCAGGATCACTGTTGGTGAAACTTCCAGAAATTCGGATATTTTCCGAAGCACATTCAGCCCTGCTTTAAGTAAAATACAAAATTTTAATGCTTAAAAAATGAATAAAAATATTTTAAAGTTTCTTACCTCTTCTAAAAGAGAGTTTGACACAGTATCAGGTAAGAGACGAAGACCAGCAGTTGCTTTTAGTGCTACGGGAGTTTCGGACCATTTATCCAGAGGAACTAATGTTTTTGCTTTTTCTAACAGTTGAATAACACTATTGGCTGCCTTCAAAGTAATGAAAAGAAATTATTAATACAGCCTAAGCATTCACTAAACAAATTAACTTATAAGATTAAGGATTAAGTATACTAATTTTTACAAAAAAATAAATTAGAATATAAAATTCTTTGGTTGATTTTTTTTAAAGCTCTGTCTGGTACCCAGCTAACAGATTTATGTGTATTTATTAACAAAGATTTTGAAGAATTATTGTTTTTTAATAACAAAAATATGCTCTAAATTTGAATAGACTTTAGTAGGCTTAATTTGGCTGTAGTGGTGTAGTTAAGGCTTGGTACACTAGTTTCTCTCTAAATCTGGAATTAATTAACAAAAACTTAAACTTATATAGGAATTAATAACTTTAAAATCTTCATGCTTGTTTAAACTCAGTCTTTGTGGCTCTATAAATTGGTAAATAAGTTTGCTTACTAGAAAATTGATCACTACTTCTTAGTATGACAGTGTAGAATTCTTCTGTATAGTTTATTTCCTTTTCAAAGTTTTAAAAGCAGTTAAACTAAAGTATTTAATCTTGTTCCCCTTGTCTTCATTACTCAACAATACATTACTCAAGTCTACTTTACAATTTGTTATGAACTATCTATGAACTATCTAAGATGCATTCTTAAAGTTTAATCAGATTGATAAACATAATGTGTTATAATTGTGAGGGAAAGTCATATCGCCAATGCCAACATTCATCTACGAAAAGGTACCCCAACATAGAATTGAGTTAACATGTCTTAGATACTAGTGAATTGGAATTGTATTCTTGTAGAAGCAGATACACTACAAATTTATCAAAATTAAGGTGTTTATACTTTGAATATCAAAAACAACCTAATAACTAACTGATGAACTGAAAATTACAAAGCAAATCTTGGGACCTCACCTTAAATATAAAAGTCAATTGGGAAAAGCACAAAATATGTGTGAGAAATAGGTTAAGAGCGTTCAAACTAATGTCAATAAAACATTAAAAAACTCAACATTTCAAGCTTTAGAGTACTAATTGAAAATATAAAAATATTTTAGTCCTTCAACAGTTTTTTATTTTTTTAAAGAAAGTTCTCTTAAAACAAAGCATGCTCAAATTTTAAAAAATTTATTTCAAAGTTAAAGCTATAATTAAAAAGTATAGTAATCAATAATTTATAAACTAAACTAAACTCAGTGGCACGACAGCCCATAGAAGGCCTACTGTGCTCATATCAGTTTTCTTGACCTTTGGTCTCTGGGGTGCAAGAGCAGATGTTCCAGTTGGGCGGTCGGCCCAACTCTCAGTAATCAATAATTTATACAAAGTGAAAATTAAATACAAAATTTTCCCACAGAAAAAGTAAAAATTTTACAATTTATATTTTTGAAGTAGGTAAAGTAATGTATAATGTAAAATTTCAAATGCTTTTTTTTTAATTCAAAAGTATAAGTTATATTTCGTATTCATAAATATGCTGCACATTGACATTGTTTTTATTAATTTAAAGAACTATCAATGTATTATCAATCAATGCAAAAAAAGTGAGTTGAAGTTTAAGAAACCAGTTTATTTATAGACATACATAGTAATTCTATAAAAACTAGTTTAAACACTTTACTGTAAAAATATTTGTTGAAAAGAAACTTTTGAATTTGAATATTTATTTAAACTTACTTAGCATTTTTTGAAAATTACTTATTTATGAAACAAAATGTATTTAAAATGTCCTACTTCATGAGGATTGTTAACATATCCAGAGAGACCTGGCTTAACTTCTTCAAAATATTCACTCTTAAGTGTCAAATGGCCACCTGAAAACAAAACCCAATTATATATCAATAACATGCAATTTGAAAATGAAGCAATTTAAATTCATCATTAATTGATGAAATAAATTTATTGAGTGATTTAATTATTAGTTTAATCAATTTAAATGATTAAACCAATCTTTTAAATCATCAATGGCACAGTTATAGACATAAAACCTGCATGCAATGTCAAAATTTTTTTAAGTATTTTTTTAAATTTTATTTTATTTTTTCAAATAAATATTAATGATAAAGGATGAAACATAGTAGATAAAGTATGATAAAGACAAATTTTGTTGCAAAAGAATAATAAAATATACTATTTATAATTTCAGAATAATTTTGTTTAGAACAGAAAATTTTAATTTTCCAGTTATTTCATTAATGGGACATAACAGTTTGAGATCAATAAATGAAGAATTTTACATCAATGTTACGTAAAAAATTAACCAGTATCAATATTAAGTTCATATTCCATCATGCTAACATTTAATTGAAATTTGTCATCAAGTTCAAGACTTCCTTAAACAACTAATTTTAATGTAGGGTTACAATAATCTCGAAATGAAAACACAGTGAATATTTTGCTAAATATTTTTGTACAATAAGTTTGTCGGAGACCGTATTCATTATTGAAAAATTCTTTATTATGATTATGGTACTGTTGACAGGAATCATTTTTAAAATCGGATGAAAAAGACGAATCAATAATTGTGAAACTACCGAACTCCACCCTACACGATTTGTAACTGCATTTGTTAAAATAATAAATGTATGATCCCTGAAGTCCTCACTATAAAAATTTGATTAGGGGAAATTGTTAATTGAGTTTCTTTTTCATAAGATGAGTGAATTTTAAAAAAAAAATTTAAATACTAAATCTTGAGAAGCCAAAATCAAGTATGTAAAATATGAACAAGTCCCAAGTTTGATTGATCAAATTTTGCATCATTAATTAAAATAAAAGAGATGACAGATTAAAAATTCAAATCTTTAAAGTCTTCAAATGGATTGTTTTAAAATTTGCATTTCACAAAAAATAGTATGTTTTAAATCGAATATTCTATCATGATAAAAAGTTAAAAATCAAGCAATAATGACAAAATATTTTTTTTAATATTAGGACAGTTAGGAGCCTGGTATAAATATTAATACCAGGGTTCCTGTTTTTTTTTTTTTTTTTTTTTTTAAATCTGATTTTTTTTATTATTATTAAAATGCACTGTAAGAACTTTGATTTATGACTAAAAAAAACTTTATAAATGCTTAATCAAAATTAAATTAATATTAAAACTACATTATAAGAATATTTTAGAAGCTCTAACTACCAGAAACAATTTTTCATTATAACACACAGCTTTGAATGCATAGCAGCCACTTTGAAACAAATGCATGATTGAAATGTGAAGACTAGATGAAATAGAGAATTTAAAGAATACAACTATTAAAACAAAGTTTCAATTACCAAATCATAACTTTAATTTAAAATTGTGATTTCTTTCTTTTTCTCTTCATTTTTAAAATGATAAAATAAATGTAACAGATTGTGTTTATAAATGTAGTCATTCTTAAAAAAATTAATCAATATTTAATCTAAATATTTTCATATCAAAATATTAATTTTTAATCCTATATCAAAATAGATAAGTTAAGCTAAAAAAAAAATTTAAAATCGATGTACTCATTGAAATTTTTTTTATATAACATTTTTTATACAAAATTTCTTTATAGAAAATCTGATAATGTCAAAGATACTGCAAACATATTATGAGAAAAAAATACTTAAATGTTTACTTTAATCTGTACCTTCAATTTCAAGAATCAAAAGATTTTTAAAAATGCAATTTCAAATGTGTTGGAATTTAACACATACCAAGAAGGAAAGTAATTTTGTTAGCTATAGTTAATTAATGCAGCAATAATAAATTTTAAAACTAAGAAAAGAAATAATAAAAGTATCAATAATTTAAAACACTGTTTCTTAACTTTTTAAATCAATATATATATTTAAAAAAAAGTTGATTTAAATCAATGATTTTTTTAAAAAAATCATTTGATTTAAACCAACAAACTCTGATAAATATGAAATAAATTGTAACCTTTAATTTTGGACTTGTATAACATTCTCAAAAATATAAACTGAATCTTCTATTGGTAAATAAAGTTTAAACCAGATGCATATAACATTCGAACATCAGAAAAGTTTAATTATGACTTTTGTAATTAAAACTGTTAAAACTGAATGAAGAAAAGTAAGCTAACAGTTTAAAATTAGTAAAATATGAAAAAGTAAATGCATGAAGACTTACTTAAACTTGTCGCAAATGAAAATACGTGAATTCTAGTACCAGTGCTGCCACCATCAAAAACAATGACATATTTTTGTAAAGGTAGATGAGTTTCAGATATGAATATTGTTCTTAAAGATGTAAAATGCCTTACTTCAGATACAGTTATAAATAAAAACAGAGATGTTAGAGCAACGTATAAAGTCCATTTTATTTTATGCTGATCGTCCATTACCATGAGCTTCATCTTTTATTATGATGGTGTCATGTACTGATTACATACATTAAATGCCTGAAATATAAAGAAAAACATGTAAGATATATTGTGGAAAAGTAACAACAGTTGTTACAGAACTCATTGAAAAAGCATGTAATGTGAAATTTTCAAAACATTTTATTCATTATCTTTTTAAAGTAACATTTTCAATGCAAAATAAATATTTTTCTGATAACAGCTTTTAGATGCTTTTATTTGCAGGCTCTGGGTGTAATTAAGTTTTTAAATGAGTTATAGATGTTAGCATTAGCTTGCCACAAGAGAGAGACACACAACTCAAAATTTAGCATTAGGTATTTTTAAGTGATATCTTCTTCTTTTGGTCTTCGATTTCATTAAGGTCAACGGGTTTCAACGATTTGGTCTGACTTCGCCAGGCCAGATGAGGATAAGCAACAATAACATGAGATATCTAAAAGAAACACATAAAGACATACTGACTACAATGTTGAGATTTTTTGTATTAACCATAAATCTGGTGCAATTTCATTTTCACAATGAAAAATTTTTTAAATATATTTAAGCAATTAGCAAATAAAATTAAGGTAATATAAAAAAAGGTTTCAACCATTTTATATTTAAACAACTAAAATGCTCATTACAAGATTAATAAACTTTTACTTAAAAATCGATTTGGGATATTGAAACCTAGAACTTTTTTCACAGCCTTCATAAGGGAAGCCTAATATTTATTTAATCTACGCGATGAACAAAGCGCAAAATAAAAAATTTAACATTTTGAATTACTTTTAATTTAAAGAAAGGATTCTCGCGTAAAACTCAATCTAAATAATTCAAAAGCATAACTTAAAACAAGCTACTTAACAGACAATATTTTAAATTACAAAAGCTTCTTTAAGTAATAATACCTTTTTCTTTCCTACGGATTCTTAACTCTCAAAATATGGGCAGGGGATGGGATAGACCCAATAGTTTCGACAAAAGAATGATCAAAAGTTAGAACTTCTTAATAAAAATTTTCCAGTTTTACGTATTTTGCTATATCTCGAGAATTTTAGAAGCAAATCGAAAAATATTTACACACAACTTTAAAATTAGTTTACCTTAAGATAATTCCATGGGAAAAAAAAAGATTTAACAATTATTTATAACCTTATTTCATAATGTTCGGACAAACATAGAATTGCAAGCTATACAAATTTTTACATCATACATTAAATAACTTTTAATACAGTAATATAGTATTCTGGTTCAATTTCGAATAATATTTTAATTATAATATAATTAGATTAGGAGGATTTAAAGAATTACAAACTAAAATTCTTAAAGTATTTTTAAAAGTCATGAATAAAAAAGACTATATAACGGATATTTCCTTATTGTGATCTGTCGTGCCAACTACAATCGCCAAGGTGTAAATTCGATTTTAAATTTGCAAGTGTTTTTTTTTAAAAAAAACATGTAGATGTTTACCGGTGTGTGGTGATTTTCGTATCGTGATCTGTGGCAGAATAACCGCCAAGTCTTGGAAACTTCCGGGCAGAGGTTCGCGATAAACTAAAAAAAAAAGCAATACCAACTCGAAAGGTATACTAAAAAAAAAGGTATACTCGTAGCCACCCCCGGGCAAACATTTACATGTTTTTGTTTTTAAATTTGCAAGTTTAAAATCTATTTGTTGCGACCTTGGCGATTGTAGTTGGCGAGACAGATCACGATACGGAAATATATCCACCCGAGGGTAGCTATGGGTTATACCTTTCGAGTGTTTCCTGTGATGTTTTTTTTTTCTATTTATTTTTTTTTAATAGTTTCTTGCGGGCCGCTGCCCGAAAGTTGCCAAGACTTGGCGAATATTCTGCCACAGATCACGATACGGAAATCTCCTCAAAAAGACGCATAACTGCCGTGCAATTGAAACATTTACGTGCTTCATGATAGAGTTCCAAGAAAAGCGGCTTGATAACTATTTCGTTCTGTTTGCTAACGATAAAATAAAATTTTAAAGAACTAATAAAAAAATTGATTTTGAAATAAAAATCTAATGCAACATGCAGCTCATCACACGAAAATGCTAAATGTATAAAAAAAAAATCTCGGATATGTCGCTTACGTTAATTTTTCTATTGTACGGCAGTATAGGTGTATTAAAATAGCATAATCCATTAACAAAATGCAGGCTAACCACGACAAAACTAAAATAACATGGAAAGACGAAATTATTCAAACAAACTACACAAGCCATTCAAAAACAATAAAATTTTAAATAAACAAATAACTAAGAGTGATTTCGAACAAGTTTTATAATTTACGTAATAAATTTTCGCCACTAACCAGCCAAAGCAGCGTAAGTAGCTGCATCCACAGCCATAAAAACGAAGTACAGAAAACACAAGCGATGCAGATAACTAAAATTTAATAATTCAAAACAGTTTTAGTTCTACACAAGTATTGGGAATCTACGCAAGTATAGATCAAATGTGAGGGAGGGGAAGGGGGATGCGGAAATGTGAAAAATCATAGTGACTTACTTACAAGTCATAAAATTTACGACCAAAAGATATCTCAACAGGTTTATTAAAGATAAAACTTACAATAAAGCGGAAATGTAAAATCTAAATATAGAAACAGAGTTTCATTAGCGAATGAGACAAATAACTTAAGTTCTAGTAATATAACTTTATCGCTTCGTTTTTTATTTATTTATTTTATCGTTAATATACATTTTATTCCGGAATTCCGCAAATTTTATACAAGTTTTGTGATTTAGAGAAACAAACGCAAAAGAGACCGAAAAAATTATAACAAGTCTTTGGAGGGGGGGGGAAACAAGATTTCGCTAATTATGATTTGATGGTTATAATTTTGTCATCCCCTCCCTTAAAAATCATGAGTGATAGCGTATACTTAATTTCGTTTTAAATATTCTTCTCAAAATTTCGAATAAAACTAACACCGAGTAGTGAAAGATTCGAAAAACTATCTCAATCGAAAACGCATGTGTTAGTTCCTTGCATCCATTGCAGGGCGGCTCTTAAATTTTTAATAATTTTCGTAATTTATAACAAAAATAATAGTTTAAATTTTCTGAACATATTAAAAAATTATTTTTTTAAGTACTTAAATAGAATTTTACCTTATTTTATTTGCGCTCCTCTACATTACTTCAATATTGAATTTAGGGCTAGTTTCACATTTTGATGATAATTTCCAAACTAATATTGTTGCGAATATAATGTAAAATCTGTTATAATTATTATCATTGTAAGAATCGTTGCCGATAGATGGCGCATATCCTCTAAAAAGAATACACTTTTAGAACAGAAAACTAAACTTTTCACTTCCATCTTGGACTTAAGGTAGGAGAGACATGAATGTCTGGTAGTTTTATATCGGGTGTAATTTTATTTGTCCATTATGCGTGAATTGTTCTGTGCTGCTTAAATCACATAATAAAAAGTTGCAGCTGAAGATTTGTTTCTTATATCATTATAAGTGAAGTCATCAACGTGATGAACAACGAAATATAGGGAAACTCGTACTATCATTATCGATTTCATGTTAAATATACTTGTGATTTTTGTCATTAATCAATTAGAAAACTAATTAGATACCAACAGTGTTCATCTAAAATATCTACCAATACTCAGTCCTTTCTTTTAAAGAGAAGAAAACAAAAAAATATATAAGAAACCAATGAAAAAACACAATGAGATTTGAAAAAAATCGCAACTAGAAGAAACCATATAATTTTAAATTTGTGTTTATGAGTATTTGCGTTATAATAAAAAAAATACATATTTTTTATTTAAAATTCTTTGCGTTATAATAAATTTGCAATGAAATAATAACTATTTGTTAACTTCTACTTTGAGATGCAAAAATCCACCAGTTTTTGATGGGTGGAGAAAACCCTTGATTACGCAAAAAATTCTTCCGACCCCATGTTCTTTATTTTAAATTCGACATTCAATGCAGCAATCTAATTTTAAGATAAAATTCAAATAAAAGATAAAACTTGGCATAAAAATAATTTACTTTTTAATGAGTTTAATAAAATTTTGAGTAAAATATTATACCATTTAGGAATATTGTGTTTTCCTTCTGTGGTCAATATTAAACAACTAGAATTTTTTTTCAACCTTTCCTTTCCTCAAATTTACTTTTATCCAAGTTTAATTTTTTCTTTCCAAATGACTGTTACACTTTATATGGATTTTAATACATTGCTGAAAATAAGGGTTTTTTTTTTTACGTAAGCAATAGTTGCACATACCCATTCTTCTCTTAGGCACCAAAAATAAGAAAATCACAACCCCCTCTATCCCCTTTCACGAATTGTTTAAACGGTCTCTTATTGGCTAAGTTACACGTGTAGTATCTTTTTGCAAACTTAATTAATTCTGACAACCAAATTTCGCAAACGATTATACCAGTAAAGGAAAAAAAATTGAATCTTTCTTTAAAAAAAAAATATTTTTTATAATTAAGACTTTCTAAAAATTATTACATACCTCCTTTATCCTATTTCTTCGATAAAACTGTAAAAAAATTTGAAGAAATAAAATTTTCTTTACTGTTCAGGATGTAAACCTATTACTTAATCGATAAAAGTTATCTAATATTTCAGTGATAAAAAAATAAAGATAAAACAATGACACAATTTAATAGAATAATGCGTGTTGCCTTTATCTGTAAGTAATTACTAGTTATTCTGGTTCAGACTATAATCATATCTATTACAAACACTTTCTACTCTAAAAAAAAAAGATTAATCTGCTTAATATAACTTGCGGAACTCAATCACTTGTTTGGGAAACGAAATTAAAATTTCATAATCTTTTGTTTTAAGAGCATTTGAGGTCTATAAACGGACTCTTCACAAAAAATTTTTGTTCTTCACATAGAACAGTTAATAAAATATTTTACAGTAAAATCTTACAGCAAACTGTAATGGAAATTATTAAAAACGAACATTTTTCATTTAAAAAAAAATAGTCCCTCAAAAAATTCTCTTCTAAAAACAGGGTCGATGACGTCATAATTTTATAACAACAATTCCTTCAAAGACGGCTTTTCGCCATATTGACAAATACTGGGTACAAATAAAAAAAAAAATTAAAAAAAGGATTCAGAAAATTATGAGTAGATTTTTAATCAATTTAAAAAAAGTCGGAACAGACGACTGTTTTTGTAATTTTTCTAATACAATAAATTTTGAGCCGATTTCTCACTATTTCAGAAAGAAAGAAAAACGAACAGGTTTTTTGTAATTTTTCACAAATTCTCAGGACTCTATTTTTTTTTTTTTTTTTTTAATTATCTAAACTGAGAGTAGATTATTTCAAAAATTCACAAAAAGTCTGAACAGATTGAGTTTTTTTTTTAACACTTTTTTTAATTCAATAAATTATGAGTAAATGTTTGCCCCAAAGTCACAAAAAGACTAAACAGACTGCTGTTTTTGGGACATTTCACAGAATCAGAACTATTTTTACAAAATCAATAATTTATAACTAGATCTTTCACAATTCCTTAAAAAATGAAAATTTTACAAAAATAGTGAAATACTGTGATAATGCTGTGAAACATAGTGCTGTATAGAATGTGCTTGATCGATCTAGATCAGTGGTTACCAATTGGCGGCCTNATTTTTTTAGGACAATTTTCGTAAAAATCTATATGGGTTTAAAATACTTTTCTTTCGTTTAAAAAAAAAAAAAAAAAAAAAAAACATTTATTTGTTTCTGTAAAGTTTAACATACCAACGGAGCAAAAAAAAAATTTTTCTCAGGTAAAACCCTGATCTAGATCAAGGGTTTCCAACTAACATGAGGCCGGGGGTCACAACTAAAAACACAAATCAAATGGCGGGCCGCAACTTTATCAAAATTTTATGTTTGAAGGAACATTAAATATTGCGCTCAGATTTTTACCAAGTCGTACAGAACAAAAGTATTGAATTGCAAATTAAAATAAGAAGTAGATTTTTAAAAATATTTAATTGCATATTAAAAAATTCTGGCTACAATAACTTTAATGTGCACCTATGTATTAAACAATTAATGTGCAACAGATATCTAATTGTTAAGATACGAAACTTTAAAAAGGTTGGTATTAAAACTTACATAGTAGTAATTAGATATCTAATTGTTAAAATTGAGGTTTGTCTGTTGCAACCACCAGAGAATAGATGTGTACATTTTAAATTTACAAAAATGTGTGTGTAAACATTTTAGTCCAAAATGAGTGGTTTCAAAAAGTTAAATTGGAGAATTTCTTCGAGAAAATTTCTGATACATACATACTTAATTATATTCACAAAATACAAAAAAATGAAATAAAAAAGAGCAACATACACGATTATTTTTGTATTCGAATAAATATTTTCTTGGATGCAAAATCTGAGAAATAAATAATTTTTTTGCACTGTTGGTATGTTAAATTTCGCAGAAACGAAGAAATTAGGTTTTTATTAATGGGACAAGTATTTTAAACCCATGTATATTTTTTACGAAAATTGTCTGCAAAAAAAAGGACAACTAATATATTTTAGTTCGCGGGCCACAAAAAAAGTATTCGCGGGCCAGATGCGGCCCTCGGGCCGCCAGTTGGAAACCACTGATTTAGATGATAATCTGAGAATACCTCTTTAAAAATTTAATAATATACTTTTCAAAACATAATTTGTTCCATCATGTAACAAAATTAAAAATTGATTCTTTAATCTAAGAAGAAAAAAATAAAGATAAAATTAACCTTAATCAAAAAAAAAGTTAATAACAATTTTTATTCGATTGATTTGCTTTTATTTTTCAATTGAGTTGTATTTTCGACAGATTTACTGTCATTATTTATTAAATTATTTTATTCGATCGATTTACTGTTCTTTTTCCGATTTAATTATTTTATTCGATCGATTGACTGTTATTTTTCGATTTAGTTATTTTATTCAATCGATTCATTTTTCTATTTTATTATTTTGTTCAATAGATTTATCACTATTTTTCGATTTAATTAATTTATTCGGTCGATTTACTTTTAATTTTCGATTCAATTATTTTTTTCGATCTACAAATACTTTAAAATGTGATTTTGTAAATAAGTAAAAAAATACGTAGCAATATAATTTTAAAACTATAGTATAAATATAACGGCAGAGTATAGCAAATAAATTTAAAAAAAAAAAAAAAACAGACTTATTAGTAAAAATGCATACATTTGCACAGCTAGCTGTACAATTGTACAGTCATAAGAAAAATTCTTAGTGCCAACAACATTTGCTAAAATGTATAAATCTTGGTTTTTATATTAAAAACATAATACATATAAAAAAAGAACATTGTTTTACCTAACACGATTAATGCAATAATTCTAATATGTGTTGATAAAATCAAGTAGTTATACTAAAACTTTTAAATTGTTATACTTAAATGGTTGGCGAAGTATTTGTGAATCTGTTCCAACTACCGTAAAAGTTGGCAGGAATTGTTGAAACAGAAGGAATCAAAAACACAGAAAATAAGAGAGCATTTGTCATATTTACGACTCGTGCAAAAGCTACTAAAATAATATATTTGACATCCCATAAAATAGAAAGAAAAATTCTAAACTTAGATTAAAAGTGATTTGCCGCGTGATTAATTTTAGTTTTTAAGCCTAACGGTTTACTTGGCGCCAATTTTATATTCCCTTCACAATTTCACAACATTTTTTTCTTGACTATAACTAAATGTCTTCCTAACATCATAAATTCCGAGACTTTTTTTACGGCTTCTAAGATTTTAATCGGATCGCATGTCTTGAAATTAAAGAAATAAATAAATAAAAGATAAAAGTAATATTCCATTTCATGAAAAATATTTTAGTTCATAAACAAATAAGACACTTTTAAATAATACACTTGGAATAGTTTTATGGGAAACAACGATAAAAACTACGCGCTAAAGGAAAAGATAAGTCGGGGACATATTTACACAGCAAATATTTTTATTAAAAAGAACAAGAAAAATATTTTCAATAATGCTATTTCACATCATAATTCCTTAGTTTATTTTTACTTTACAGATCCAGCGACATCACAATAAACTATTACACGTGACATTGTGAAAAAAATTAAAACATAAAAATTAGAAATTCATTCCATGCTCTAAATTATAGGCTCTCTTTGGAAAATGAGATTTCTTAGTAAACTCCAAATCTAAACTGAAACGGCGAACACCCCAGAAACATTAGATATCTTTTCGTGATTCCACTCCAGATTTAAATAAATAAAATTTTACGAAGAAGTAATTATTGCATGATTGCCAATACACTGGAAAATTTATAACAAAAAACCTATTAACTAGAAGTTTTTTTTTTTTTTTTTTGAACTAAGCATTCTGTTATAATTTAATTTATAAAGGATGAAACGATACAAGCAACAAGAAGTTTTTCAATTCACATTCTGTCTATATAATCAAATTTCTTTATTACATACCAGTACAAATTGGCATAATTGACGCCTGCAGTTTTTAAATTATTATAACTATTATTCTTATTCAAATCTACTTATTTATGCCAAAAAAAACCCAAATATTTTATTATTAATTGATTTACGACTTAATATACGAAGATGTGTACAAAATTTTTTAAATCAAATATAAACGTGATGATCAAAAAAAATTTCACGATGCATTCAATCATTCGTTTTATTGCGTACCAATACTACAGGCATATCTCAAATATTATAATACGTACCATTTATTGCATTGAGGCATACTTAAATCAATAGAATTATTATATTTATTTATGCCTAAAACAAAAAAATGGAATTATATTCACCGTTTTCTTTAGATTTTACTTAGTGAGAAAACAATGCAGCAAAATACATATCAACTGAAATGCAATATGTAAAAGGCAACTCACCACAAAAACAATGAGAGGGGCATCAATATCAGTTGGCATATGATAGACTTTTACGCATCGCACACTTTCTCATCAGAAAAAAAAAAAAAGCGAATAGTAGATTGGATAGCATCCAAGCTATCCCGTCATAAAAATATCAGGGTTTTAAATAAATGAAGAGAAAAAAAAAAGCAGCGCAGTACTCAGAGGCATGACAACGAAAAATAGTCTTCATTTAATCAAAATAATAAAATTGTATATCTAATCCAGATGAAATGCTTCATGCAATGTCACAGATGCTAAATATGTTACGAATCAAAATTAAAATTTTACGAACTTATCTTGCATTTCTATAATTCCCTTTTTCACATCATCAGTTAACTTTTTGTTTTGCTCATAGCTTAAGTTGCACTTTTCATACAAGAAAAAAAAGTACTATTTGATATGCGCGTGTAAAAAATAAGAACACAGCTCAAAAACGCACAATTCAAGTCACTTTTTTTTCTAATATTCATTTTGAGCTACATTCATTTTCCTAAATACTCACTTTGAGCTATGCCTATTTTTTTTCAAAGACGCGTTTTTAGTTGAGACAATTTTTTTAAACATACATTTTAAGCTGTATCCACTTTTTCCAAATACGTATATCAGGCTGAATTTATTTACTTTAACACGAGTTTTGAACTATTTTCAAAATAAAAAAAAAATTACCAAGTAGACGACAAGCTTCACATGCTCACTTAATTTTAAATAAAAATTTGATTTTAAGTTTCGTCCAATTTACAATCTGCTACTGTTTATTTATTTAGAGAGAAAAAAAAACATTCATTTTGAATAAATCTTGCACTACTGATTAAATTTTTATGCGTTAAAATATTCCTGATTAGTTTGAGCGGGCGTCCAAACTAAAGTATTTTAATTAATTAGGACAAATATTAATATAAATTAAGAAATCAAACATAAATGTCTGGAGAAAAGAAGAAAAAAAACATGCTTTTTCTACGATGGGTTCAAATATTTGATGTCAATCTCGGGTAAATAGAATCCTAGATTAGGACTGGTCGAATATTTGGACAAAATATATTTTTTTAAAGTGTGCTAAAGAAACCTGGGTCACCTCATTGGGAGGCGAGCGCTCTATCTCCTGAGCCACAGCGACTTTCTCGCGATTTTTTTTTTTTTTTTAACTGGCGTTGAACAGCGCACCCAATGAGTTTACGACTATCAAGGTTCCCTGCCTTGTAATTTTGAACTCAATCCAGAAGACGAGGAAACTCCTTGATCAATCATTGCGACAAACTAGCCTTTTTGATGGTACTAACCAGCATTTGCTATGCATGGAGACTAAAACCTCCTGCAGTTAGCCTGACGACAAAAACCCATGATCCGTCTACCACTGAGGATATTTCAGATTAACAACGTGGTCAGTGCGCGGCGGGAGCAGAATTTGTTTCAACAAGCTACAGTTGGAATTCGAACCTAGGTTACCTCATTAGAATGCGAGAGTTCTATCCCCTGAGTCACAACGACCCTCTCGTGGTGATTGAATGTAACATAACATAATATGATACTGAAATATAAATGGTTGATGAGCAATTAATATTACAAAATTCTCAAATAATGCCTGGCAATAACTGCTGTAAATATTGATTAAAAATAAAAACCGAAACTAAAAGTAAACAAGTCACAACAACTTGGGCTCTTTTCTTTGCCATGATGTATGATCACTTTTCTACCTACTTTATTAAGATGACCGATTAATTTTTCCCATTTCTCTACTTTATTATAACCGATCTATTTTTCTCATTACTGTACTTTATTACAACCGATTTATTTTCTCCATTCCTATATTGTATTATGACCGATTTATTTTTTCTAGAACTATATTTTACAATAACCGGTTTATTTCTCCCCATACCATACTTTATTATTACTAATTTATTTTTCCCATTTCTATATTTTATTATAACCGATTAATTTTCCCCATTACTATACTTTCCAACTACATCTATCAGATTTTTTTTTTTTTCAATAAAATAATGTTCCTATTAGACTCGATTTATTTTTCTCATGCTTCTTTTAGGTGGCAATGTCAAGATTCTTTGAGTAGAAGCCAGATCAAATAAAATTTGGATACGAGACAACACATTTTTTCCGCTGTTATTACTAAATATTTGTTAAGTATTGACAATTTAAGCAATGTCAAGGTTCTTTGGGAAAAAGCCAAATCGAAAAGAAGAAAAAAAGCTTATTCATTTTGTAATCTATATTTATATCTTGGGTGAGTTAATTGCCATCTCTTTCTAAATCTCTTGCAAGGTTTTCATTTAAATCAGCTAGCTTGCCAATTTCACTGGCAGAATTCAACTTGCACGCGTTGCTCGAAGGGGGCAGTCAACCGTTATTTCTGGAACCCTTTGAAACTAATAATACTCGTTCCTTTACAACACTCATATGAATAAGCAGAAATGGAAAACTTATTTCTAACAAGAAAACTGGATACTTTACACGTGATGCAGTATAACGTTATTTTTTTCAAAATATGCTTTAAAAATCACGGGTAGATTTTAGGGCACAAGTCAACCGTCTCCCCTAAAAAAATAAGTAAATATGTTTAAAATTGGCAAGCAAATTTTTGGTTTAAGGTTGAAAAAATACTGGAAAAAAAAGCAACAAAAAAAAAATTTCCCAGATGAAACGTAAAAAAAAAATAATAATAATAATAATCTTAGATAAATTGTAAATATTTAAACATTAATATTTGATATTAAACAATTTACGATCGCAATCTAATTAAACTAATAGCATATAACTTTACAGTAATTATAGTAAGGATCTACGCACATTATAACTTACCGGTGAAAATTTAGATTTTGTTATTTTAAAAGTTAAGCAATGTGCATGCTTAAAAAACAAATTCTGTTACGCAATACATTTCAAACAAAATTTAAATTAAAAATAACTGCAAATACATTGATAATAAATAAAAAAAAATGCAATGTAAAATGGTTAAATTTTCATGAAAATTTAACCAGTTAGGGAAATCTTATTATTCATTATCTAAAAGAAAATAGTAATTTATAATCAGATTTAAACCTTTTAACACTATTTGCACACAATTCATAACTCTGCATCAACAAAAATAAAAACAGAATATTGTTTGCTATTTCCTAAACTGTGATGTGAAAAAAGGATCTTACATAAAAATAAATAAAACTACCCATCACAATATATAGTACCTTTATTTTCAACGTTCAAACTCCTCATAGGTTGATCAAATAAAACCTTTAATGACCAATTGTTCCTATTCTTATAATATCGATTCGTCAAGTCACAAATGCGCAATTAAGCGTTCTTTCCCTAGCAATTAATAACCCATTATCATTCTACTAGTACCAAGACTCCAATTTTGGACTACAGCTGTAGAATAGTTTAATTGGATAAATATAGACCTTTAAATCTGAAGTCACACTCTATAGGCATAATTGTTCATTAGTTGTAACTTTCATTGAAAGATCCAGTTTTGTATCTGAATAAGCAATAATTTTTCTTATTCTGAACAATACCAAGTTAAATTGCAAGTGGCTTATAAAAATAAAAAAACATTCAGGACATAGACAAAAATTTTTTTTGGTTTTATTACAAGACAAACCGGAGAATTACTGTGCTTAATAGGTTCAGATGGCAGAAATTGATTAGAATGGCCTTGGCTTTCAAAAAGCTGTCTTAGACGAAGACATTTTAACATAGGAATTGTTTGAGTTATAGAACTGTATCTGATCATGAACTTTTAAAGGAGTAAATTATTTTAAGAAAAAGAAATTTAAAAAAAGCCTTTTGCCTCTTCAAAATTAAAAAGAGGTTCAGCGAAATTAACTTTGTTGAGTTAAACCCAGAGTTACAAAAAAAAAATTCCGAGATTTTTTTTTTTTTAAGAAAAAACTTTTTTCAACCCTTGAATAGTGTGAAACAGCCTGT
>NC_092206.1:14322659-14365250 GCF_043381705.1 Parasteatoda tepidariorum
AGTCAAACCCCGCTATAGTGAACACTGTTCATAATGAACTCCCGCATATAGTGAACGAGATGTTCGGTCCCGTGCCTTGTTATACACGTATAATGTTATTCTTTGTGGATATAGTGAACCAAAAAAGTGAGGAAGTTGGATATAATGAACTTTTTTCTGTCTTCGACTGATTGTTTTCTCCATTTTTTTTGTAACAATTTTGAAATTTCTACTTCAAAATAAATACATATACCAATGCATAGCTGCCAACCTCTAGTTATAAAAATGCAGAAGATAGACAAAAAAAAAAATGCAGAAAATTCGCAAGCGCATACTAATTACCAATAAATTTATAAAAGAAGCGGATTTTAATTAATTATTTTAATTAATTATTTATTTATAAATCCACTTAATATGAGCATAAAAAAGCAATACTCATCTTTTTTTGAAACAAAAAAGGAAATATCTTTTAAAAAAAACTTTTGACCTGCTACTTGATGGTACAATATTCATTTATTAATTCTTGATTAAAAATGTAGTTACGGCCTTCCAAAGGCTGTTACAAGAGGAACAGCGACGTCTGACTTAAAGGAAATACTAGCTATCAGGCGGATGGGTAAAATGCAGAAGATCTTCTCTTCTGCGCATAAAAGAGGAAAAAATAGCTAAAATAAGTAAAAATGCTGAAGGGTTGGCAGCTATGCCAATGTTTAAAATCATCTATAGAGGGGAATAGGCATTCTATAGAGGCATTTTTTTCTTGTTTGCTTCTTTTATCTAGCCCAGGGCCCCACAAATTCACGATCCGCCCATGACCACCACCTCTTCCCCCCATCTCCATTCCACCTCACTACTCCTCATCATCGAATTACTACTACAGATGAATCGGTTAATGCCGCTTCGCGGCAGCGCACCGAGATTTATATGATTTCTACCAATTCAGCTCAACTACCACAATTTATATTCAAAGACAGATGGTAGTAGTAATCACCATACACGAGTTGTGTACTGATTCACTGTATTGATTCGGTGATTCGAATCACCAGCTTGCAATTGATTCGAGTCAATAAGTGATTCGAATCAGTAATTTGAATCACCAAGGTAAACTAATACTATTGATTCGAATCACTTAGATGTTTCGTTTTGCTAAACTCTACTCCATATTACTTACAAACCGCCCAAACTTGTGTTGACTTCTTTTAAATTTTTGAAACCCCCGGGGACAAAACATATGGGAAGTATATTTCAAAGAACTAAGACAAGATCAGAGATGGGGCAGTACGACCAGACAACTGGCCTTTAACACGAGGAATTGAACCCAAGTCTAAGACGGGGTAAGCTAGTACCTCAACGTTTATTTCTTTTTATTTCTCCATTTTCATTTTAATGGAAACCATATTCCAGCTTTTTCATTTTCAGTTTATGCATGCATTAAAATCAAATTAAGAACTTATACTAGATGCAACTCTAGAACGGTGAATTCAACTATCAGAGGTTAAAAACTCCATTTTAAGACTAATTCTTACAAAACTTCAATTTCATCGAAACACGCGAAAGATTTGTTAACAGATTTTTTTTAATTTTAAATTTAACATCGTTAAATCTATGAAATAATTAAAGAAACACAGAACTCACCAAATTTCTTTATTAAAGAGCGTTAAACTGTAAAATCTTAAATTTCGAAACTTCGATTTTCTAAAATGAAAAATCAACGCGATGAGAGGGAAAATACGCCAGAAAATGCGTGTGTATGTATAAGATTTTTGTTGTCATTGGTTAAAATAGCATTGACGTCACAACGAAAAAAGTTTTTTGTTTTCTTTTTCCGAATGAGCATAATTCAATTGATCGAGATTTTTTTATTTATTATTATTTAAACCACGTGGTCTTAGAAACTTGCATTTGACAATTTTAAAGAAACTGGAACTTTGGTACTCGGCAAAATTTTAATTAGGTTAGACCGTAAAATGATAAATCCGCCACGGGGACTGAAATTAACTTGCAAATTTCAAACAATAAATCTCTGCAGTTTATAACCCAATCTATTATACTACATTCAAGTATATTAATTTAAAATTAAAGATTTATATGCGACGTACCTAATCGTTAGCTTAACTTTTATTAGATCTTTTTTTTAAGAAAGTCGAACCTGTTACCTACATATTTTGATTAAACATTTTTTACAGCAAAGGGATTGCATGAAGATGATTTCAACAAATTTGGCACATAGTTTATAAGAGTATTTTGAAGATCTAAAATTAAAATTTCAAGAACATAGATATATTTTGATTTTTGTTGGAATGAAAGTAGTATTTTCCGGCTCTCGCAGCACTAAACTCGACATTTATCGTAACTTTTTTATTTATTTGTTTATTTTTCGATTTGTTTCTTGCCTTGATCACTTTTTCCCTACGTATTTATTAACTCGCTTTCCAGCTCAGAGAATCAAAACCTTTAATAACTTATTTAAAAAAAACAGTATTGCTTTGTATTCTTGAAACCTAAAAATGTGAATACATTAATATGGAGAGAGAAGTAACTAAATTGACTGATTAGTTCTTAACTTATTTCAGTCTCCGATTTCTAAAACTCCGTTTTGAGAAAACAGAATTCTAATATGACTTGCATATACCAAACGGAGTCTGCTTATAATTGCTGAAACCTAAAATTGAAATTTTTAAAACAATTATCGCATTGTCTTAAAACCTAACAATTTCAAATTAAATTTCATTTCTTCAATGAGAAACTGCTCTATTCATTAATTGCGTGCTTAAACAACTGCATTTAATAAACTTCAACGTTAAAACTTAAAACAGAGCACTAAAACAAAGGTGTAATATTTGAGTTGCATTTTCGATTTTGATAAAAATGAGATCAACATTTCTTTAAAATCATTATATCTATAAATATTTTTCAGTGCAAAAACTAATTCAATTGAATAAATCCTAAATTTAACTTAATCGTCATAAATAAAAATCTTATTTCTTTTTAAACTTTGAAAATAAATGTTCAAGTTTACAAAACTTCAATTTCATCGAAACACGAGTAAGATTTGTTACCAGATTTTTTTTTATTTTAAATTTAACATCGTTAAATCTATCAAATAATTAAAGAAACATAGAACTCACCAAATTTCTTTATTAAAGAGCGTTAAACTGTAAAATCTTAAATTTCGAAACTTCGATTTTCTAAAATGAAAAATCAACGCGATGAGAGGGAAAATACGTCAGAAAATGCTTGTGTATGTATAAGATTTTTGTTGTCATTGGTTAAAATAGCATTGACGTCACAACGAATGATTAACTAGCATTAAAAAGTTTTTTGTTTTCTTTTTCCGAATGAGCATAATTCAATTGATCGAGATTTTTTTTTATATTTTTTTATTATTTAAACCACGTGGTCTTAGAAACTTGCATTTGACAAATTTAAAGAAACTGGAACTTTGGTACTCGGCAAAATTTTAATTATGTTAGACCGTAAAATGATAAATCAGTCACGGGGACTGAAATTAACTTTCCAATTTCAAACAATAAATCTCTGCAATTTATAGCCCAATTTAAATCTATTATACTACATTCAAGTATATAAATTTAAAATTAAAGATTTATATGCGACGTACCTAATAGTTAGCTTAACTTTTATTAGATCTTTTTTTTTTAAGAAAGTCGAACCTGTTACCTACATATTTTGATTAACCATTTTTTACAGCAAAGGGATTGCATGAACAAATTCAAACAAATTCAACAAATTTGGCACATAGTTTATAAGAGTATTTTGAAGGTCTAAAATTAAAATTTCAAGAACATAAATATAAAATCGGTTCAGTCCGCGTATCACTTTTAAAAAAAAATTATTACTAATATAGAGTATGTAGTTTGATTTTTATTTGAATGAAAGTAGTATTTTCCGTAACTTTTTATTTATTTGCTTATTTTTCGATTTGTTTGTTGCCTTGATCACTTTTTCCTACGTATTTATTAACTCGCTTACCTGCATGTAATGTTGGAATCTTGCGATCGAAATTTCCATCACTTTTATACTAGCTAGAGTTCTCAAAATTTTGTGCATGATGACAATGCAAGTTCTAATCGTTTCATGATGACTACACACAAATTGTGTCGCCATTTTATTCCCAAATATCGTTAGTAGAAATTTTAACCACTTTTCGATAGACTAGAGAGCTCAAACTTCATCTGAAACATATAATTTCACTATTTAACTAATTAAATATTTTGCTTTTTAGGTATTACTTATTTGCTTTTTAGGTATTTTAATACAAAACTTATTTTGAACACGTTCCAAAATTTATACTTATTTTGTTTACAGTCCTAAAATTGCATCGTAAATTCGGAGCTCTTATATTTTAAGCACAAATTGGACATCATTTGGCTTGAAAATAAATGCCTCAAAAGAGCTATACCAATGGGTTATTGGCGACGGACTAGGATTCATATTTAATGATCTGAGGACATTCAGCTTGACTACCACAATTTATATCCAAAGGCAGATGGTAGTAGTAATCACCACACTGGAGTTGGGTACTGATTCGATGATTCGAATTATTCACTGATTGGAATCAGTAATTTGAATCACCAAGGTGAACTAATTCTACTGATTCGAATCACCTAGATGCTTCATTTTCCCAAACTCTATTCCATACTACTTTACCAACACCCCATACATTTAGAAAGAAAGAAAAAAATTATATTTTTGGCTTTATTCCATTTTATTTATTTTGGAAATTCAACCTGTGGTAACATTTAAAACTTTCAATTTGACACACTGAGTTTTACATGTCTGTCATTAAGTCAGAAGTTTTTATCCAAGTACAGTAAAATAATTAATTTAAAGATGTTTTCTCCCAAATATGAAAAAAAAAATTTTTAATCGATACTAAAATAAGAAATGAGAAAGAAACAAAAATACTGTAAAGGAAACATAAATTAGTTATCTGACGGCAACTATTTTTAAAAACTACATTTAAAGTTTTTTTTTTCATTTTGATTCAAATCAATGCAAAAATTGAATTAACACATTTTATATGAAAATTTCGAATATTTACTTTTGTTAACAAAATGTGGTTTAATACGACAAAAAATATATTGTATTTGCAGAAAAATGACGAAAAAGAAATAGAATTTCAAGAATAGCAAAAAATTCGATTTTTACTTTTTTCTAAGCTGCATATTTCAAAGTAAACTCAAAAATGCGAAAAAAATATTTTTGAAAAACTTCAATTTACCTAAAAAGTAAATTATACAAACACTACCGGAACTTTCAAACAATGGCATTTGTGAAATAACAAATAAAAATGACTTTCCGAAATTCGAACCTTAAGACAAGATACAACGACTGAATGCTGAATTTTGAAATTCAAAATTTGTAAACAAATTAAACTTAATTTAAAGTTAAATAAATATGGTAAATGTTAACGATGTAAAAACCGAATCTGAAATAATTGATTTTTAGCTTTAAAAACAAATGAAACAATATTTAAAATCAGTTGATTTACCTCGTCTTACGAAGAATGCTAAACCTTTAACACTGCTAGATTTATAATGTGACGAATTCGAAAGTATTTAAAATCTAAGTCACTTAAACAAAACATTAAAACCTCAAGAAAAGGGAATATTAAAAAGTTAACGAACCTTATCTTTAATAAAGACAACCGATTTCATTGTTTTCTTGACTTAAACCTGAAGAAAAGTTGAAATACAAAATAGATTTTTGCGTCATGGAAACGCTTATGTCCAATTCAAAAAATTATATTAACCGTATGAGCTCGCCAATTGGCGGCATAATTGGCTCCCGATTTGAAAAAAATTATTTTCTTATTTATTGAATTCGTCTACTTAAAAGGTTACCATTTTCTAATCCCCCTCATCAGCAATTTGGATTGTTAAGCGAGAGGATTAACTTAATAGATTTTTTGAATTTAAAAAAAATGGTACTTCTTAATTATAGATATAAACCTATCTTGCAATCTATATAACTTACTAAACATTGCTATGAATGCAATTAGATAATAGAAGTGATTTGATTAGTTCTATTCCACAAATATATGAGGCAGTGATTTCAGAGCGAAAGTTCTTTCCTTATTTGGAATGCTTTCCTCATTTCCAATTTTAAACTTTATTTTAAGCTCTCTAGATTAGTGGTTACCAACTGGGGGTCCGCGGCCCACGTCCGGCCCGAGAAGCCTTATTTTGGGGCCCGCGAACTAAAATATAGAAGTTGTTATTTTTTTGCGGATGGTTTAAATGGGTGGGTTTAAAATACTTATGGGTTTAAAATACTTTTCCTTCGTTAAAAAAAGCCTAATTTCTTCGTTTCTGTGAAATTNTTAAAAAAAAATGGTACTTCTTAATTATAGATATAAACCTATCTTGCAATCTATATAACTTACTAAACATTGCTATGAATGCAATTAGATAATAGAAGTGATTTGATTAGTTCTATTCCACAAATATATGAGGCAGTGATTTCAGAGCGAAAGTTCTTTCCTTATTTGGAATGCTTTCCTCATTTCCAATTTTAAACTTTATTTTAAGCTCTCTAGATTAGTGGTTACCAACTGGAGGTCCGCGGCCCACGTCCGGCCCGAGAAGCCTTATTTTGTGGCCCGCGAACTAAAATATAGAAGTTGTTATTTTCTTGCGGACAATTTTTGTAAAAAATCCTTATGGGTTTAAAATACTTTTCCTTCGTTAAAAAAAGCCTAATTTCTTCGTTTCTGTGAAATTTAACATACCAAGAGGGCAAAAAAATTTATTTCTCAGGTAAAAATCTACTTCATATTTTGATTTGTAATTCAATATTTTTGCTTCGTACAACTTGTTAAAAATCTGACAGTAATATTTAATGTTCCTTCAAACATAAAAGAGTCCTATATTTTTGATAAAGTTGCGGCCCGCCATTTGACTGGTATTTTTAATTACGGCCCCCGGCCTCATGAAAGTTGGAAACCCCTGCTCTAGATGGATAAATCATAAAGAGTCACCGCTGTTGTTTTAGGCGTTCAACTTAGAGTTACATTTTGTTTCAAAAACTATAAGACGTAGAAACTTTAAATTACGAAACTGCGCAAAAAATTTACAAGAAATACGATGGAACAAAAGAAAAATTACATTTAACAATTAGTTCCATAATTATTAGCATAGACGTAGCGAGTGGGGAGGAGCATGTGCCCCCTCAATATTTTGCGCAAATACAAACTTTTCCTGAATTAATTGCATTATTAAAAATATATATATATATAATTTTTAATAGCTCACCAAAACTTTAGATTATTACATCCACTATCCAATTATTTCTATTTAAATCTTCTCCCGCTTATTATTATTTATAATTTTTTTTTTACCTAATTTGCCATCAATATTTAGTTTAGATTCATCAAAGCTAAAAAGTCACTTATTAAAAGCGTAAGATATTTATAATTATTGACTTAATAATCGTCTGCTTCAAGAAGCTTTTTGGGTATTTTTGTTCCATGTACTAACTCGTGGGTGCTGGTAAAAGCAGCTGTTTGAAAGAGCAGGTGAAATAAATTTTGTTCTATTTTTTTAAAAGGATAAAGGGATCGGATTACGCATACTAAGGTAATGCACCCTTTTTCAGGAATGCAAAGTTTGGCTTTTCAAAACAAGATCATTTGTTTAATTTAAAATTTGAATTTTGACACTCGTAAGAAAAAAAAGTACCTTTAAAAATTTGCTCCTTTTATTTTTAAAGAAAATGCATTTCTCTTTAAGTTGAAATATTTTTATTTTAAGATTACAGAAAAATAATTTATTTAGTTGATGCTTTTATGAGAGAAATTCATTGCCATACTATCATTGATACGGAAAATTAAAAGGGTATGAACATTCATAATTCAATCTAAACTATTCCTTATCAAGCCAAATGTTAGAATTAAAATAAAGAATGGAATGAAAAATATCTTGTTCTTCGTAATTTCAATTTCGAATATTTTTTTTATTTTTTTAGTGATAAGGGTTTTGTTTATTCGACATTTTTTCCCCTAAAGTTGTTTATTTTTAGTCTTCAAAATTTATATTTATTACTGTAGTACACACCTTATATATGAAAGAAAACTAAAATTGTGTTTGCAAAATACAGGGTGCGTAGCCAAATTATTCAACAAACAATAAGCACCTTTTAAGTACTTTTCAAGCACTCAAAAAATATTTTTAAGCGCTTTAAAAAAAATNAAATATTATTAATTAGGCAGGGTTGAAAGTTTTTGACGATTGACAGTTTTATCCTTTTTTAAGTCACGTAAAAAAAAAAAAAAACGCTTTGGCATTGTTTTTGACAATTGTAAAAAATCATGAAATTTTGAACCGTGTAAAACGAATGGCGTTTTCATACCCTACGGACTGACAATGTGCCGAAATAGATTGGGGTTGAATTAATTGTGAAAACGTTTAATAGAACAATGTGAACTGTCTTTTTGCATAATTCGAAGTGAAAATCAACATAGGAAAGGAAAAATCTCATTTTGAAAAGGGGAAAATTAAGCACTTTTTTAAAAACACCCACTGAAAAAAGCACCCTTAAGGGCTTTTAAAAAACGAAAATAAGCACCTTTAAAAAACGCTACGCACCCTGAAAATAGTGCTATGAGCATGGCTCAAAAATTAAATTGCCCGACGTAAGCGTGACATGCATTTTTTACAGGGCTCGAAAAACTAACTGTCCGTCCGCATAAATGTCTTTTTTTATATTTTTAACTACGTACTTTCGTTTAAAATTGCCGTAATAAATATAAAATATCCTAAAAAAGAAGAAATTCTTGTTTAGAATATTTTATATTTGAATTGTATGACTTAATGTCACTAGGCAGGCGATAGAAAGATGCATACAATAGATAACTGAGCACCCTTGGTCACCGGGACCCACATACCATAGATTCTAAAGCTTGTTCTTATCAAAGTCCGTCACAGCGACAGTAATGCGTTCCTCTCGTGTTGTAGGCATCAGGAGTACATAAACTCAGGGTGGCCACTCAAATCAGATTTCAAATTTCCCTGAATTTTCCAGGTAAAAATCGAAGTGGGACTCTCGTGACGTCACAAATCCGTGAATGTCAGTTAAGCCGTATTACGAGCTCTTGATTCCGCTTGGAACTAAATTCCGATGCGAAATTCCGATTCCGGCAGGTTTAGAGCAAGTGAAATCTAAATTCCGATAGGAGTTTATTTATTTTAGTGATCAAAATGGCGCTGTTTTCTTGCATTACTACCGATTAAAGCCAATCTGAAAAACATTTTTGTAGTTTTTCTTAGCGTGTAACACAAAATTTGATAATTTTAATTTTATTTCATTTAAAATAGGATATTTTTATAGCTTTCATAGATATAATTGTATTTCGATACTTAAATTGCGGCCTTATTTTGTTTTACGGATTGAGTTAAAAAGAAGAGCTTTTCGTTATATTCAGAAAGATGATAACTTATCTATTTCATAATTTTATAACCGTCGTCGAACAGCCGACCGAATTTTGTGTTTACGACTACTGATGTTCAACTTCGTAGTCTNATACAAAAATAAATATCACAAATGTAAAATTGTCTAATTTTTTGTTCTATACTCTATAGAAAAAAAAAAAATCGATAAAATTCCTTACATTTTATACTTTTTTGATTTTATTTGAAATTAAAACATTTAAAGAATTCCAATCTACAGGCATATTTTTTTAGTTTAGCATAGTTAATTGTTTTTGTTTTAACAACTGAAACACTAAGCTTAGTTTTCCTTTTTCCGACTAAACACATAGGAATAAAAAAAAATTTTATTCTATGTTTATACATCATTTTTTATGATTCCTATATATTCCTTAGTCTTTGTCAGCTTTTTAGGGTAAAAGATGGGATAGTTTTGGAAATATCATCTCTGGAATGCAAGTAACATTTACGAACTTTCGATATTTTGATAAAACAATACAAGTGGAATTTTGAATTATAAATCATATTTAGAAACGAAACAGTTAAATTTGATATTAATATATAGTTAGCTCTAAAAAAATCTTTTTTAATATTAAAATATGTCATAAAAGATTAAAATGAAATAGAAAAAATTAGCATTAATGCAACAATTTGTCGACAAACATTGCTGTTAGCGTTTGTAAAAAAATGTGCGATTGATTGGTTAGCTGAGAAAAATAATTTACAGATTTCTTTGAATGGGAGTACAGAAGCTTTCAGAAAAAAAAGAGTGCAATATAAAATCTATGATTATTACATTATAACCAACTAATTTTTGGAGAATTTTTATAAAGTTAAAAAAACAAAAAACATTTGGACTCATTTTGTCAAAATAGAGAAAAAATTACCACCAAAGCATCCGAACAAACTTGAGCCACAAATGGATTCTGCCTACGTACAGAATCTTAAAACAGAAGCAAATATCCTAACCCCTTCTTCTACATCCAGCACAATCTTTGCCTTTCCTAAATTGCGCAGTCCCATAGAGATCAAAGGTTTCTTCATTTGTTTAGCAAATATGGGAGAATTTCATTTGTTATTCTAGTTAAACAGGGTTATAATGGAGCAAATTTAGAAGCAAGCAAAGTATAGCTAGTTGATGACATTTTAACTGTTTGGAGATACATTTCCATCTAAAAAATGTGGGTATAATGAATGAAATAATTTAAATTAAGAAAATTAGTAAATAATTTATATTAGTGAAATTTAAAAAAAATATCTAAGAAAAAATTTCCAGCTTTTCTTTAAAATTCCCCTGATTTTTCTCTCAATTTCCCTGACTTTTCCAGAATAAAAAAATTCCCTGATAATTCCAGATTTTAAAGGTGGGTGGCCACCCTGTTGATCCTTCATAAGTATATGTACAACTAATCTCAAGGCAGCATGAACACATTCCAGATTGTGTGACTGAATTAAATACAAACAAATTAATGATAATGGAGCCGGGTGACCAAGGGCGCACACATTTGTAGTATGTACCAGAAACTTTATCAGAGTACTAATGCTGTAGTTTAAATAGGGCTTTTTTTTATTACCCAACATAGAATCAAAAAATAAATCTGAGGAATCAATTATGAATTAATACATAAATTTTTTTATTCTTGATGAAAGAGTCTGCTTGAAGAAACAAATTATGAAGCAATCATGGGCGGAGCCTAATTTACTCAAATGCTAAAAGTTTGACACTAATTCTATGAAGCACTGTTTTGTAGTTTTCATCAGCCATTCAAGCAATGAAAATTATTCATTCAGAGAGGCCACATGAGAAAGAAAAAAAAGAGGCAACAGGAAAATGTCAGGAATTAAGTTGAACAGTTAACATAAATCCATTTACAAATAATAGATAGATTAAAAATTCCCTGATGTGCCATCAGTTTGCATTAAAAATAGTTTTACAAACAACTCTGTATGAAATTATTTTTCGTCTGTAAATAAGTATTAACAAATTTAGCATTACAAAGCTAAACATATGTAGTGGAGGAAGGAAGTATCTGGTTAAAGTGTACCCACTTTTATTTCAATGAAATATCATTTTCCAATTTTGTTAGTTTTACGAGTATTGTATAAAAGAGAAAAAAACAATTTTTTCTTTTTAATTTTTATGTGCTACAAAAATCTTACCTTTTTCAGAAGTCTTAAAGATAACTTTTCATTACAAAAAAAAGTTTGTATTGTATTTTGAAAATTGATTTACCTAAATTGAGGAACAGATCATAGAAGATTAATATGCTATAACTATTTTTAGTTTTTAAAAAAGGAAATAAATTTGACCACTTTGCAATAATTCAGATAATAATTACTTCAAGTTAAGTCATGCAGTCGAGTTGATTTTCAAAAATAAAAATTTCTGATTTCATTAAAAAATCTAATCAGCAGTCCACTGTACTTCCAAAAATGTTAGAAGAAAAATTTAGTTTCAAAAACAAGTTAGTTTTTTTTTTTTAAACTTCTATCAATTAACTATAAAAATCAGGTTAATTTTTAAACAAGATTTTAATAGTCCTTTACTTATTTAATTAAACTTTTAGTGAATTTCAAGTGTTTTAATTTTACTAAAGAACAGGAATAACTTAAACTACAACTTACATCTAGCATTCTAGTCAATAAATGCAAATGAACTTTCCAACAAAATAAAAAACCAAGTTAAAGAGGCAGAAATGTTAATGACAAAAATTTTTATTTTACTTTTAACAAAATTATGAAAGAATCTAGTCATTCTAGCAAGAAATTACAAAATTTTCAGATGGAATGAAAAAAAAGTCAAGATTAATTTGGTTAGGTTCGTTACAATTTATAAAGATATTGTAGTATAAGAGAAAAGTTATCAGATGCTTACAGATATATAATTTCACAATTTATGACCACATAATTTCATTGAAAAAAAATCAAATTATTTTATTTTGTTTTTTGGTGCTTACATACAAATACAGTCATATGAAAAACACAAGGAAACGATATGACATAAATTATTTAAGAGACACTGGAAGTGTTTGCACAGCAATGGTACCAAGTGAAATAACAGATTGACTAATCCCTTTCAATCATAGAATTAAAAAAAAAAAAATCACATGTTGAGCGATACAAACATTTAAATAATTTTTCCTTTTCAAAACAGTTGTAGAATCATGCGATTTCCTTATGACTGCCAATTACAATTAAGAAAATGATATATAGGTATATAAAAAAAGGAACTTCTCTACATGTTTCACATTTAAATATTAATCAGCATACAAAAGTAAATATAAAGATGCTCTACAAGCACTTCCCAGATATTTCTGTAATTTTAAGATGTTTACACTGAGCATCCCAGTCTGGCATCTTTTTTTTTGAAAAAAAATAAACAGAAGCAATGGAAGAGGGATCGTTTTAAAGTGCCGAGAAGACACTTCATAAGTCGCTCCTCCGGTACCATAAAGACCGCTGATACACAAGCAAGTGTCCTATTTGCCTTTTCTGAAATGATCCTCAATTGCTTCTTGACTGGCCTCTTCAAAGTCACAAGCTTGGACATATTTGTATACACCAACTAGAGCTTTCTTCAAGGCATCGTAACTACTAGAGTATAACATCTTTTGTTTGATCTTGGCGCTTTCAGGACACCTAAAACAAAGTTTTCGCAATTTAGTAAAAGATATTAGGTAAAGTAATAATTTTTTTAGTTTTACAAGACAATGACTAGAGCAGAAAAATTACAGAAATACTGATCTTTCACCTTAACTAAAGCTAGGTGAACTTCTGTAATTTTTGGCAATCAAAGGTTATTTGACAGTCTCAAATCAAATTTCTCAGCTTTTTAAAATCAATAAATATATTTAACCAAAGAGATTCTTCATGCATTTATGAAATCAATATAATTTCCATGGCAAGGTTGTTCACAAACAGGTGTAAATCACATTTAATTGAATATATAAATAACTGTTTCAGACATTTAAATATGATGCATGTATATATTCAGTGTTACTTTAATTGGATTAGAAAAATGTTCCAAATGGGATTAAAATTTTATTTAAATAGGCTGGAAAATTCCTTAGAAACAGAAATTTAAATTTAAAAAAAATTCAGTACCTAGACAAAGGAGAGATGCAAATAGATGCCCTATAATTCGGTACAATTTATTAACATTTTTTTTAAGGTTTTAGACACTTATAAATTTTCTTCACAACAGGCAAAAATATTCAATATAATAAAATTTTAAGTTTAGTCTCACTTCAAAATTAAAAAAATCTCATCCAATTTGGTAACTGATTCTACAAACTAACAGACATTTACAAATTTTTATAATGAAAAATTATAAAAATGTAACATTGGCATCAGATAACACTGGCATCAGACAAAAGGAAAAATTGATTAGAGATTCTTTATAAATTTAAGAGACTGAATTTTAAAGAACAGGGTTTTGTTCATCTTAACCAGAGGGTTATACTTATAACCGTGGACTGACAGTGGTAAAAACTCCAGGGAAAAAAAAAAAAAAACAATTTGGAAGAAACTCCGGTTTTTAAGTTTGATGACAATTGATGATTTCAACCAGTTTTAAAAGTCACATCAAAAATCCAAAATTTTGGTGTCTGGATAATTATTAGCTATTATAAACATACATATTTCAGGGGTCTGTCTAGGTTTTTCTAAGAGGTACCTATTTTGTGAAAATTTAGGCATAATTTGAGAAAAATTAAAAATTATATTAAAAAATCAACATAAAAACATAGTAAAAATATAAATTTATCATTTCTTAAGGATACAAAATAAAATTTTAGATAAAGTATTTTGTGAAACTACCATTTTTCCTAAAGTTGAATTTCTGAAGGTACCGCTAAACGGTAGTAAATTCGGCCTGGACAGACCCCTGTATTATTAACATACATATAAAATTACAAGTGATCAATTATGTTCTTGAATAATTTTGGCATTTAACGGTTTTGACAATTATGGTCAAAACTTAGATTTTGTTGTAGAATATAAAATTATAAATACAAATTTCTAAAATGGAGATTTATGTTTATTTAATCATTGAAAATATAAATACAAAAACAATTATGCCAACAAAAAAAAATAGTCAATCTTATTATATGTATCTTATATATAATATGTCAATCTTATATGTAAATCAATTTTCATTAGCTCCTTTTCATGAAGCACACAATAAAAAAATTATGAGCCCCTTTTGTACTCAATTTTTTAGTGTTGTCAGAATAAGACGGAAATTCCAAGCTATTCTTTTGATTGGTGCTGAGCTGCATAGACTAGAACGTAAACGTACTGTAACTATTATAACATATAATGTAATTAGAAAATTTTTTAATTACTGTAGTAAATATTGATTGAAACTTGAACTGACTGGAAATATTCATGCACATACAAGCAGGAGTACAGAATATTATCAGAGGGTAATATTTCCTTAGAACTAAGTTTTTGAATAGAAATTTCCCCCACAATTACAGCATTTTGTATTATAACAGGTTAAAAATATTTTTGGAAAGTACAGTTTATATAGGGAAAATAATTTAATTTTACACAATTCTAAACATTAAACTTTAGGAATTCCAATTAAACAATAAATTAACATTCTTTTAAAAAATTTTTTGGAAAGCAAAAAATTTTTAAATCAAAAATTTTGTTGAAATTTTTTTTAGACAAAAATTTTCCATGACTGTTTGAATTCTCCAAAACCTTGTTTGCGAAATCAGATATATTCATATAAGCAATAACAAATATAGAGAATCAAAAATGAAAAAAATTATAAGTTGGGATCAGATGAGTATTGGGAAAAGCTTTAGTTTTACTCATTCTAAAAACTGTACCATAAAATAATTGAAATATTTAGATTAATAAAAAACTACCTGTAATATAAATTGAATAGTTATAATACTGTAAATAATGAATTAAAAGAATTAAGTTAAATTTTTTTAGAAAAACCTATTATTAGTTTCAATAATTTTAGGTTTATTATTTATATGTTATATATAATATAAATCAATTATAGTAGTAGAGAGAGACAAGCATTGTGCATGATTTAACATTAAATAAAATGCCCTGCCAAAAAAGCAACTTGTACCACGTTTTAAACAGTTTTTGTCAGATCTACAGTTTATGCTAGTTCTTGACACTGACAGGTGTTTGACACGACATGCCAAAAACCAGTTTTTACAATCAAAAACCAAACCCTGAAGAAGTCTTTTCATAAAATATATATCTAATATTAAAAAAATTCATTAAAACTAAATTAAAATTTGGAAAAATTTAATTTCTTAAATGAATGTTTTAGACAAAGGTATATAAGAGTCGAACTTAAATTTATAATTATGAACATTTTTAATATTAAATTTAGTTATTAAAATATAAACTTAATGTTGCATAACTAAAGGGCAATTCCATGGCATTGGACATAAAAAAAATGATTTAATTTTCTTAAAACAATTACATTGATAAATTATAAGTTAAAGTCAAAGTTATTAAACTTGTATTAAAATACTTAGTACATCATATTCTATGAAAAAGCACTTTATAAAATCTGATACGTACAAATTAAATGAATTACTGTATGGAACATAAATTGCACAAAAGTAAAAAACTTGCCTCATTACACATCAAATTTCTGAGAATTTATAATTTTAAACCCACTTAAACTTTGAAGTTTATTTGAATAAAGCATTATACAGTTTAAAATATCTAAATATATAATTAATTTGAAAGTACTTATCTTGGTGTTTAACATGAATTGTTCACATTAGATGTAAACGTAAGTTAATGAATTAAGAATGAAAAACTCATTTTTATTCTGGTTAATATTTTAAGTAATTTTTCAATTAAAAGCCTTTAAACCACTCTTTCTTGATTAGAATATGTGTATCAATGTGTTAATATCAAAATGGTTACGATGTTTATTTTCCAACATTAAGAATGTTAAATTTTACGAAACCTTTTTATTGTAGTAAATATTATTGAGATAAATGTTACATTTTACAAGAATTTTTTGCTGTACAAGAAAACGAATTGAGACTACTTTTTCAGTAAGACTTCAGATAAATTTTGCTATATTCTACTGGTGAATATATATGATCACATAATACCAACACTTAATATTTTGTATGCTAGGTTTAGATAGATGGATTGCAAATCCAGCAAAATGTAATAATTTTCTCATCAAGCAATTTTTATAGTATCTCCATTCCCATCTGCTTGGTTATGTTAAATTCAATCCAGGAATATTTCTATGAACTATCATTTTTTAATATATTTTCAAAAATTATCCCTTCAGATTAAAAAGTAGTAATTGTCTAACTAATTTAAAATATCTAAATGATGAAATGACAACTGAATCTCAAAATTTGAAAAGGAAATATACACAATTTCAAATCTATTAAATATAATATTTCCAGCTTTAAATTATAAAAGGTGAAAAATTTAAGAAAAATTGCAACAAATTGCAAAATGAAAAATGAACAGCAAACTGAAGTACATTATAAAAAAATCAGAATAGCATAGTAAATTGAACATGAAATTTAGCTTATTGTGGTAAAATATGCCATTTTTAATGTAAATGTTTATTTAATTTCTTTTTAATAGATTTCACTTTATTTTGTAAGTAAAAAGAAAAATATGAGGTAAATGGAAAAATTAAAATATTAAAAGATGTCAGGTCTATGTCACACAGAGAATTTATTTACGAAATATTACTAGAATATACCAATGAGCTATAAAAATCTTGCTCTAAGTAGAAAATTTTAGTTTTCAAGCTCAAATTAAGATTGCTCAGTGCAATTAAGCATTTTGGGGTCAGACCTAAAACCACTAAGAACTTTAAGACCTATTGTAAAAATCAAAACTTGCAAAATTCTACATATTTTTGCATCTCATGTATCATGATCTCACATATCATCTGTCTTTATATAGTGCACTTCAATGATTATCTACTTGAATTCTTAAAATTCTTTGCAAAAATATGAATTTATGATTTGCATGATTTTCCCATTTACTAACAAAAACAACTGATAACATAAATGCAAAATATTTTATTTAAAAAAATATATAAGATAAAATATTTAACATTTTTTACTAAATAGTGAAAATCCTTTAATTATTAAAACCTAATTGAATAAATAAAATCATAGCTCAACCCAATAATGAGCATAAAAGATTAGAAAATTAGATACCTAGAAAAGTAAATTAGTTTAGATTAAAACACATACTGAAAAAAATAAAATAAAAAATATTTGAAGTTACTCTGGTTGATATATATGAACTACATGTAAATAAGAGCATTGAATTTGAAAAAGCATAAAATTTTTATAAGCAATAGATATAATTGTTTTTTGCACGTAAATTATTCTATATACATTTAATGGAAAATTTTAAAAAGGTTCATGAATTATAAAAATCTATTTAAATGAAATTTTTTATAAAAAGATCAGTTTTATAAATAATTTGATAATTTAATTAAAGTCACTCAAAATTGTTAAGAAAAAGAAATATTCTTGGAAAATTTAATTATTAAACTAGACAAACTATAAATATAGCTACTTAAGCTCAATACTGTAAGAAATACTTCAGTTTTTTAAAATATGAATTCATTACTTGATTATATGTGTACTTCTAAATATTTAAGTTTTAAATATTAATTCAAATAAAATAGTTTTTATTTTTAATAACAATTCTGATTTTAATTATAGTAGATATATTTTTATAAATCTTATAAGAAAACATTAACTTACAAATTATGCACAAATTTAATCTCAAACTTTATTAATTCATATGCCATTTAAATATTTGAAAATCTGGCTAAATGAATATTCAAATTTTCCTTCATGAAAATATATCCCAAGACAATAAAAAGAAAACTCCAAAAAATTAGAATTTATCTACACAATATAAAAGTATATAAATAAACAGTATTTTGCATATGAACTAGAAACTTAAATATAGTGATACAATTAAAATCACAGTAAGTCAAATGTCGAAACTAATGTATGTCAAAACTGTAGAAAGTTAAGTCCGAATATAAAATTTAAAAAAATAAAGTACAAATTACATACCATGTCATAAGAATTAGCCTATCAACTGACATAGAGGACTTTTCCTGACCACTTTCAACGGGAATGTTAGCAGGGAAATCAAATACACAATATCTGCAGTCATCTTTGTAAGTCTGCAACTGCTCAAGGAATTCAGGATAGGTTGCTTCTCGGGAACCAGTTACTTCCACATCAATTACTTTTTCATCTTTAATATGATAAATAATGTATCTGTATTTTTTGTCTTTCTTAACTTCTTCATAAGTAGTCTTTGCTGCTGTTGATACTGTTACTCCAGATGACTATGGGGAGAAAAAAAGAACATTAAATAATAAAATTTAGAGAATATTAATAAACAAATTTGAATTTTTGACAAGCCTACTACTGTTGATTCAGCAGCCTCTAAATTTTTTATCAAAATATTTGTAAAATTATATTTATTTATAAGGAGTGACAAGACCTATAGTTTGTCTATGGTAAGAACTCCTCTGCCACTAAGTCTGGTGTTGTCTACTGCTATGGAAACAATAGCAGCATTTCAGGGAGGGTAGCTTCTCTTCACTCTAGGGCTAACACAGAATGAAGAAAAAAGATTCCCTTCCTTTTGGGACCAGAGCTTAACAAAACCTTCCCAAACTATGGGCCCCACACCTCTACTTGAAATAGTTATACTTCGTTACCATGGTCACCTCCACAGGTCCAGAAGAATGGCTAGGGGAGTTTTTACTTTAGACAAACTAATAAGTATAATAAAGTGAATAACCAATATTTTACATAGAAAAGTATCTATTGAATATTATCAGACATGAAGTCTTAAACATAAAAAGAACCTAATATTAATTTATGAAAAGTTTATTCACGTAATATTCTCAGAAATAAATTTCTCTATTATTTCAATAAGAAACTTCTTTTTGGATATCTTAATAGAAGAGAACAGAATCTCTAAGAGAAAAGCAAAACATTTTTAATGACATATATCCATAAGTAATTAAAAACATTTACCAATGTTTTTAAAAAGAACCAATAAATTAACATCTTAATCCCTACAGTGAGAAGAATATGATTTAAAATAAGAGTCACAGTCAAAATATTTAACTTAATATAAATGTACCTGGTACTTCAAACTGTCTTCAAGATAAACAAAATGACAAGATTTAAAACTCAAAGAAATGGCTTATGAATATTACATTGCATTATAAATAAAGTGATATCCATATAAAAAGTGCACAGTAAAACATAGAAGTCAAAAATATCGGTAGTAAAATTCAGTAGCAGCACTTAGAGGTTCGATGACCTCCTGTTAGCACCTCTTTAATTCAGCATGTGGATGTTTAAAGCAATAAGACAACAGTAATTAGGATTAGCAAGTTTTTGACGGTGGACATTATCAAAAACACTGCTTCAAAAATCTAAAAAATTACACTGTCTGTGTGGTTATTCAATCTTAAATATTCCTCTTTACAGCAAAAAGAACTTGAAATATAGACTACTACAATCTGTCCAGGTTTATCTGAGAGTTACTTAGTGAAAATTTAGACATAATTTGTGAAAAATTAAAAATTATATTTAAAAATCCAACACAAAAATATGGCAAGAATATGGATTTAGCATTTCTTAAGGAATACAAAAATGAAATTTTAAGAAAAAGTATTGTGAAACTACAGTTTTTCCTAAAGTTGAATTTGTGAAGGTACCGCTAAACTGTAGTAAATTCGGTCTGGACAGACCCCTGACTTAACATTTTTGTATTTATTATATGAATTAGTGGATCTCTCAATTCACCATTTCAAAATTTCATAACATTACTCTACAGTTAGTTGACTTGTGAAACTGAAAAACTATTTTCTCTACAAGATTTATTACTGCTTTTGCTGAAATAGCAAACTTATCAGCTTTGATTTTGAGGTTTGAACAATATTTTAAATATATATACTATATATTTATACAAATATATTTTATACAGAAATAAATTTAAAAAAAAATGTCATTATTGAAAAATAATCTTAACTTACTTGAATTATTGGTATGGGGTAAATGGGAAAAAACTATCAAGAGGTCTGTCCAGACATTTTGTGAAAGGTACGTTTTGTAAAATTGTGAAAAAAATTACTCGTAATTTGTGAATAAAAATAAATGTTAAGTCATATTCTTTCAACCAGGGTCCTGCTTTTGTTAAATTTGTGGAAATAGAGTTCCGGTTATTGCAAAAAAAGAACAATATTCAACAATAAAATTCTAATTTTAATAAAAATTACATTTTAAAAAATAAACAGCAATTATTTCCTCCCCTTCCCTGGGAAGGGTTTATTTGATTAAAAAAGCAATAATGGAGATAAATTTGTGAAGGGCCGGATTAAAAGATAAATTACGTGAAGGGTCCATTGTCGTACCCAAATTTCTTCTTAACAGACCCCTCATTATGCTTAAGATAATATATATCCCTTAATTCTTAAAACAAAACTTAATTACTAGAAATAATATTTTACCCTTTAAAGAATAAAGAGAATGTCTATCAGAAACGCAGCAGTGCTATCATAAAAACTTCTATAAAAAAGATAATACACAAAAGCAAAACAGAAAATGAAAATCAATCTTAATTCTTTTTAAAGCTTAACATATCAGTTTTCCAAGGACTATGTTTAAGAAAAGGTTAATCCGACAGAAACACTTTTGTCATGTCTTAACAAGAGTATAAAAAATAACATTTGAAAAAGCTATCTAGAAAGCAAAACAAAAACTGTTCAATATTTAAACCTTTTCAAACTGCCACATTTTTAGAAAAAGTGATCATAAAAGAATAACGTTCATTAGAAGCACTTTTAAAAAATGCTGCCATGAGAAGAAAACTAAGATAAAAAAGTCAATAAGAAAAATCTAAAGCGAAACAGAAAAAATTCTTTCTAAAATATTGCTTAAATGCTGAGTTATCTGGTAAACCATGCTAGAAAAAAAAGGGACAATAAATAATCAAGTCTATTAGAAACGTTCCATCAACATGCTTTTCTTTAATGAAAGTAGAAAAACCAAAAATGGAGGCTTAAAAATTTTTTAAAGCTAAGTGTTGAAGAAAAAAAACTGAAATTGACTGGCCTATATATAATTTTGAAACAAAAAAATTAGCACGACAGATATTATTGGATATAAAATCATTTAGTTTCAATTCTTCAAATTTAGCTTTTCCATGAGAGACATTTCTGTATCTTGACCTGGTGCACAAACTACAATCGCCAAGGTGCCAAATAGATAACTTGCAATTTTTAGAAACAAAAAACATATGCTTGTCCAGCAGTGGCTATTCTACTCACAGATCATGATACAGAAAGCCCCCCACTTAGCCTGCAAGTCAAAGATGTCAAACAATTAAACGATTAGTAAATTTCAAACATAAAATTTAATATAGCTAAATTGTTCATATTTTTAAAAAAAAATTGAAGAATAAATTCTCATTTAGTTTTTCCAGAATTTCAAATTTACAAAGCCAGTTATAATTTTTGAAAAAAATTTTTTTCAAACAAAAATGCTCACTTATATCTAAATAAATTAAGTGTTCTTTAAGGATAGGATAGATCTTAAAAAAAAAATAAATAAAATAAAATAAATGAATTACATAGTATAATATTTATAGTTAATGTCAATGGAATACAAAAGTGGAAAAAATTTCATTTCATCAGCATTTATGTTTTAAAACAAATTCAGAGTTAATAAAAAACTAATTGAAAATGCACATTAAAACTTAAAAGAATTTCTCTCAAGATTTTTAGTTCAAAAATTAAGAAGTTACTCACCTTACCACATAGTAGACTAGTTTATTTTACAAAAACTTCAATTTTATGATTCAATATGTAACAATAAAATCTGTTTCAGGACTGTCAATATTAACCCATTAATTCCAGGATTTTTTTCTTACTTAATATTCTGTTTGATTATAGCAAATTGTGTCAACTGAACGGGAAAATTAAACTAAAAAATATTTTATAAAAATTTAAATATGTCGAATTGGCACTAGGCTTTTCTCTCATTTAGAGATAAATGCAAGTTATAACAAGAAATACTTTTAAAAACTGGTAAAATCAAGTCCATTTCAACTAACGAATTAATTTTTTCAGAAACACTAAATTGTAGTGATTTCATACGAATTTCTGAAACTTTTTTGCATTTACTACATTTTCTAGTGACCATTTCTTCAACAATTTCCACTGTTTATTCACCTCAACAAAGTTGATCCATCATATCAAATGAAATTTTGTACTTTGCATCAACATGTTTTAGCAATAGGTCTACCTAGGACAGGCAAAGTGGTTTTTGATAATATGTTAACATATTTTTTATTTGAAGGTTAGAAAATCTGTTTTGAAGATTGAAACAACCATTTTTTAGATAATGACATACATTTACAGAAAAATAATTTTTCAAAAACATTGAAATAGGATATTCAACATAGAAATACTTCTGATATTAAATTTAATAGTGTTAAAATTTTGATAAGATGCATTGCTTATGAAGATTACATTAAAATATTCTAACATTTCAAGGGACTTAAGCTCTTAGTTCTAGCATTTAGAAAAAATTACTCTAAAATTAAAAATTACTAATTCTTACTATCTATGTTATAGTTTACTTCAAAACATTGTCTAATAAAGTGATCAGGCTACATAGTTCTAATTTTAAAAGTAAAAAATGCATTCATTTTTACAGTAATGATCACTACAAATTATGTTATTTTCAAAACCCTAGTTTCAACCTAATAATTATATAATATTTATATAATTAAACCACATTGATTAACTTATTCCATGTAGTTATATAGCACTCAGCAGTTATTACCAACCTTTCAGAATGATTTTAAAAATCCCATAATGCTTAAATAAGATTTTCAATTTATGCATTGCGATGCGTCTATTTTGTATCTATGAGGGCTTATTTATTCGCTCATTTCACGCAGACTGCAAAATAAATCCCAAGTCAGTTTCTTTAATAGTGATATTAGAATTGTACAATTTCAAAAATCAGTTTAATACAAATTTCTCTAAAAATGAGTAATCTTACTCTCATATTTGAGTAATCTTACAATGAGAAGAGAAATTTTAATGAATAGATTACCAAAATTAAGAAAATTTGAGAATTAGCAAAAATGCAGAAAACTTATCAAAAATGCGAACCAATGGACATAGGTTATTTTTCAGGTAAACATTTTTTTACTCAGAAAAATAAATACATAGAAAATGTCCTGCCTATTATGAATTTCCCTTGCCTTAAAGCATTTCTACATATCTAAATGAATTACCTACCTGTTAACTGCCTGACAATTAGAGAAACATTTTTTTTCTTTTAACTTTTTTATGGATAAAAAAAGTACATTGCAAATAAATATTTAGCCAATAAAACGAGGTTTAAAAAAAATATACAGATTTTCCGGAGGGGGGGGGGCAACGAGTGACTTTTTTTTAAAGTTTCTAGTGGGCTGCTGCTCGAAAGTTGCCAAGACTGCGATTATTCTGCCACAGATCACGATACGGAAATTACTCCCAAAAGCTTGACAACCAATAGAAAATAAAATTAAAAGAGTGCCAATTACAATTAGAAAAATAACAAATTGGTAATTTTTAAGTTCATAAAATTTAGTACTATAAATTCAAGAACATAACCTACCGGGCCAGGCATATTAAATTTTTTTTTACCAAAACATTAATTAAATTAAATGTAAATTTTATGTGAAAGTAATCCTTCGTGTATTATATCCACAAATTAGACGTCACGTTAAACTGCACATCATTGATCCACATTTTAGACACGTCAAATCACTTGTTATTTGTAGATGTCGAAAACGAAACTTTCTAGGAAAATTGACCAATGCATTTTTTATTCTCTATCAACGTTTTAGGTAACAGGACCACAATAGAACTCAAGTTGAGAACTTTCGTTAACTATGCTAACAAATTTCACCAAGCAGATAGCTTTGTGCTTGCCAAAAAAATATTTGCAGACCAAGCCCTGAAAATTCAGTCGCATTGAAACTAAAAATAGCTCAGCGGACAAAACAAGAATTAAATAGCTATTCTTATTTACTTCACTCTTTGTTGTTCCAAGGTAAGGAGGTGTCTTTCCTTAGCTGACAAACGAACAAGCATTTAGTTTTGTGCATGAAATCCCAATGAAAGATAAGCACTTGACGAATTTTTAGGCTTAATCGACACCGGCACAGAAGAAACTTCATGGTATATTCACACAATTTACAGTAACTATTAGTACTAATACATTAAATCTACATAAAAATTCTTATGCTATCCATAAATAGTAAAATAAAACTCACCATGGTGTTTATTTAAATATCCCAAAAGCTATTTAATATTTGGTAGACTAATATAACACCGGCTTCTTTCAGTTCAGAAAATTTCGGGAGGGTTCGCTCTTGTATTCTTCCGCGTATAGTCTCCACACCAGTGTCAGCTACGCTGTCATTTGTGAGATCAAATGCTTTAAAACTAGGGAGCACTTAATTTCACCCAATAAGACGCGGCTTTACAAACTCACCAGCTCTGTATTTGCACTTAAATGCTTCCTTTTTGACTTTATGCAAATTTATCGTTCTTATTAAATAATTTTTCTTTTTTTAAGGAGAAAAATGAATTGTTAGAAGTGACGAGAGTGACTTTATTATTTATAATAAAAATTATAACATGGACTATTTATTATACGTAGCTCGTGCTATCTGCCTATGAGTATCTCTTGTTAGAGGTGAGTCAGCGCAGACCGAACAACGCTTTTTCGTTTCATGCTACGGTTGTTTTAGGAATGAGACCCAATCAGATATTACTATGAGGTATATATCCTTTTTTGGGTATGTGTAGTAAGAAATCGCGTATCGAACGTGAATGTATGAAATGAGGGCGGGCTGCAGCTTAACCCCCAAACTTATTTTTTTAATTAACATTGTGAGTCAACTTTTTAAATTGCTTATTTGTTGGAATTTTTTTTTTTCATTTTGCAATAATAGACATTCTTTTTTTCGTCATAAAAACAAATAAATTTTCATTTGTGAGGTATTGTTTTTTTCACAGGGCAATACAGATTCGTTTTAAACCTATATGTTATTAACAAAAATTTTGAAAAAAAAAGTATTTCAAAGGAATTATGTATTTTTTTTCATACATCCAGCATTAAGTTTTTTTTCTTCTTTTTTTTTACAGTGATATGATTAGATTTAAAGATAAATTTCAATTTTTAATAAAAAAGACAAATATGAAAATAGTCAATAAAAATAAAAGTGCTTTTTTTTCATGAAAAAAAAAATACATCTTTAATAATGATGGTTTTATATATATCGGAACAATATAAACTTTAAAAAAAATTACTAATATTCTTTTTTATTTTTTTTAATACAATAATTATTTTATAAAATGTGGAACAACATTACGATATTTAAAATTTTTAATTAAATCAGAAATTTTCAACAAAAATAGTGATTTTAAATATCTACTTTTATAAAATTATTTAATTTGTAATGTATTGTTATAATTTTTTTTAATCTGAAATAAAGTCAGAAATAAAGAATGCGATTTCCTAGTGATATTTCAAAGTATTAATTATTTTAAAAAAATTTGATAGAAACATGAATTATGTTTTAAGATCGCTAATTAACAAAGTATTTCAGCAATTAATAATATTTTAAGAAAATTTTATTTAATTAATGGTTAACAGTAACTATTTTCTATTCATTTAAGTAAATATTTGTGATAAATAACAAATTCTAAGTATTTTTAAAAATCCGCACTTTACAAAATTTTTACTTTTTCGTGTCATTGAACTTCTTCTGTTCAAGGCCGTACTCAAGAAGGGGAGGGGCAATTGTTTAAGGGCCTAGGATTGTTGAAGGCCCATTTAAAATTCCTCTTAAATTTTTAATTATTTATGTCATTTTAGTTTTTCATTTCATTTAATTTTTAAAAAGTTCTGTAGAGAATTTTTATACAAAATATAAATAATGATACAAACCAGAGGGATACGTTTAGTTTTAGTTCGATTAAAACAAGTAGAAATTAGTATTTTAGTATATTTATAAAAATCTAATTCAAGAATCAAAGAGAAAAGATTTTTCCAAATATCTAACAAAATATCAAAGAAGTACTTTTTGTGTTTTTGAGGAAGGGGTCAGAACTGAATTTTGTTACGGTAATAACTTCATATCGAAAACCAATTACGTTAATAATCAAAAAACAATTCCTTTTTTCAACGCATTTTTTATTTAAAAAAAATCTTCGAAATTAGAGTTTAAAAACATGCACTATGTAAATGAAGAATTCACATGTATATTAATCTTATGCAACAAAAGGAAAATCGGATTATTGGTTCAGAGGTCTTATATAAAACGATGTTATACATAGAAAATTCGTTTTAGTTGCATGTAACAAGACCCTGTGTCGATCACTGTGATTTATACGAAAGTTCAAAAAATGATTTTAACATATAATTTTGCATACTGCATAACCAAGGCTAAAAAATGCTAATATAAAAGTAAAAACTTATTATTTACATCATAAATTGGCTATCGCAACATACATCTAAAACATGATTTATCATGGATAGTCATTATTTAGATGGTCCTCGTGATTTTTTTTTATTTATTTATTTTTTACGTAAAAAGGGTACTTGCAACTCGAGAAGAAGTGAAGTGATAATGCTGTGCAATTTAAATCAGATTTAATTGGATAACTGCGATCGACGTCAGGCGTGTTTGTCGAACCTGATGGATTTCTGAATCGACAAATGCCATGATTTATTCAGAGTTCCAGTATTTTATTATTATTGATTTAAATATTTATTAAAATCATTTTAATTTTATTTATTTATTTTCATTTATTTATTTATTCATTCATATATTTATTTATTTTTTAGTGAGATACGCGAAGCAAACACATTAATTCATAATAGCACAAAACTTAAAAGCTTTTGTACTAGTTATTGGCTAATTATAAATTTAATATGACGTAATGTGACGTTATCGTGAAAGAAAAAATTACAATTAATTAAGCTAAAAAATATGCACATTCAGAAACAAAATATAATGTTTACATTATAGAATTTACTAATAAATCTTATCATTCTATTTAGGGGCAATCTTTACAATTATCGTATTAAAAACTTTGAACCATGTCAGATTTAACCGTAATATGGTTTAAATTTGTTGCCCTCTTTAATTAAGGGATAAAATTAGTCATATTATGGTACTAATTAATCCCTATTGAACTTGATTACACGATGGTATGTTTCAACCTGAACAGAAACATGATTTAATTTAGAACCTTCGTATAACCTTTAGAACCTTTTTATAACTTTCGTTGAACAACCGACCCAATTTTTGGGTTTACGACTGCTAATATTCAACTCCGTAGCTTTGTAATTTTGAATCCAATCCAGAAGACAAGGAAACTCCTGGAGCTAGTATTGGGAGAAATTTGCATTCGTGGAGGACTTTTTGAAGGAACTAACCCGCCTTTGTGTTCCATAGTGAGGAAAACCTTCCACGATCAGCCTGACGGGAAGGGGACTCTAACCCATTATCCGTTTACCACTGAGGATATTTTAAGTCAGCACTGTGTCGGTTGGAATTCGTATCGACTGGGATTCGAACCCGGTTTGCCTCATTGGAAGGTGAGCGCTCTATCCCCTGAGCCATTACGGCTTCAATTTAGAATCTTTTTAAGTTTGCAGCAACTAAGATTTGCGCTTATTCTGTGGTATCTTGCAACGCTAAAATCTAGCGATTCAGTTTTGAGATGAGTTGCTTTGGCAACGATAGAACAAGGTAATGGCAGACAACAATGCAAGCTTAGATAAAAAGTGATTATTGTTATTCTAATCTTCTGATATGGTTGCAACATTATTTCCTGTACACGATTATTAAAATATGAAGCAGTACACAAGACCCTAATAGTAAGGCTTAAGGTAACATTATCAAGGTACTAACAGTTTTAATAACTTGTTGAACTTGAAAAATTAAGCTTTATCTAAACCCTATACGTTTCCTCGCTTGCTTTTAACTGTAAAGCAAATGCTTAGTTATGCTTTTTTTAAGTCATACGCAGCGTAAGTCTGAGGAGAAAAACGAATCAAAAACCAATTTGAATAAATGCCAGTTCTGTGACGTGCAGTTTCGTGAGGATTCTGAAAGCTGACTGTCTGCAGTGCAAATGTGGGAGTCTTGTATTATGATGAGGGAGGCACTTTTTGAACCATACGACTGGAAGGCAGGTGATGTACTATTCTTGGCACTGCACCATGCTTTTCTTTCTAAGGCGATGGAATCAAGGAAATCTTTGCTATTTTCAGAACATGGCGACCGAAATAGTTTTCTTCATTATCCACGTAGATCTTCTGCTAATGATTCCAAGAGTTAATTCGAACATTCGTTGGTGTACTTTTTTTTGTTGGTGAATAAAGAGGGACATTAATAGGACACGTAAAAGATGCCCTTTCTTTGTTAAGCATGTGATTAACAAGAGGAATAAATTGCCAAACCTATGACCGCTTGTGTAATGCACGCTAACGAAGTACCTATATACAAAATGCGCTGTTTTTAAATAGAGTACCATTTTATTTACTTACAAAACGTTTTTGTGATTTTTTCTCTCTAACTGTTGCCAACTCTTTTATTTACTTTTTGCGTGTTAAATTTGAAAGTTCAATTCTTCAATGTTCTGAAGTTCTTTCTTCTTAAGTATCAAACGTTAGCATTGAACTGAAATTTTGCTAAAAAGGCACATTAAACAAAGTTGGAATAAAGAGTCCCGTTAAACAAAGTTGTATTAAAAAGTCACATTAAACATAGTTGTACTGAAAAAAAATTATTTTATTCTTCCTTTCTATTCCTGTATGAAATATGAGGTGAAATAAAGCAATTTGTTTTCAAATTTGATTGAAAAAATTACAGAAATTAAAATATATATATTTATGCATGCTAAACTCATAATCATGTTCCAATATATGTTAGAATAAAAATTAAATAAAAAAAACTGGCTTTAATTAAATTAAACTTAAAGTTTTAAAGTTAAAAAATCACTTATAAAGTTCAATTAAAATACAAGCCAAGAATAAATTAGATAGTTAGGATTAGTACAAGCATAGTTGGTAAACAATTTCAGTGAATTTTGAAAGAAAAAAAATGCATACATCTTTAAAATCAGCGCCCGCAATTTATATTTATAGAACTGTAGGAAACAATAAGGAATTGTAATTATTTTTGGCATAAATTTGAAGAAAATTGCTTGCAATAATCCCTTTCTGCCTTCTTTTTCAGGTGCATGCTGTTTTCGGATCATCCTCAGGGATGTTTTCCAGACCCTCGCCACAGCCTATTGTGCAACGTAAATACTGTACCATACCCTTCTTTTAAATATAATTTTTTTTCAAGTTTCATCAATGGCAACACTTATTAGACGCTCGTTTTTTTTTGTTTTTTTTTCTCAAATTATAAAATCTGATCTTTGCAATATCCAAAAGGTATAAATATCGTATAATTTTTTATTCAGTAAATATTTTAATAGCTATGATTGTACGAATACTTTTTTTTTTCTTCTTTGCTTCTTAAATAATTTCGGTGTTTTTTCGCAAATTTTTATTGTGCTTCCAATTTTCGCAATTTTTTTTTTACTATTTCTATTAAAGCAAAAAATGCATTAGCATTATTTTCTCTTAATTCTCGGTGGATTTCACATTTTTTTTAAATCAATTTACAAAATATTTTTGAAAATATGTTACACTTGTATTAATGAGTTAAAAAGCAAATTTTTACCACAAAAAACACTCAATCAATTTGTACAAATTTCAAAAATAGTAGCAATTCTCATTCCCGATTAATTTTGTTAATATTAAAAAAACACATCAAAAATGAGAAGAATAGAACTATTTACTACTATGGCCATTTTTTCATTTAATAAACAAGTATAAAGAATTATATGGTAGCTGAATATACTTGTATATTCATATCACGATATATGAATTAAATGCGCGGAAATGACTACCTGCATGCATAACTTCCGGAATCCATTTTGAAAAAAGAGGCTTGATTTATTCTTAGTGAAATACGTCTAAGTTCATGATAGTGGAGAACTAATAATACGCTTTTTCCTGTCTAGAACGGTACTTATTATTATTTTTTTTCTTTTTTTTTAGAAATAATACATTAAAGTGAAATCTTTTCTAATTTCATCCTTCATGGATGAGTTACTCTTTAAAATGATATTGCATGAATCGTCGCTTTCTAAGTATTCATAATGAATAACATCTTGTTATAGTAATTCAACTTCTTTAATCGGAATAGGATTATTGATGATCTTTTTCATGAACTTTCTGAATGAAATCCAAACCAACCGAATAAGAAAACGTTTTAAGTTGAGCAGTGAGGCAATTTTTGTAAAAATGGCGCTTGTTGTTTCACTGGATAGTGTTCTACAAACCAACTTTAGAAATTTGGTGCACGGTGGACTAGAAAACTGTTGAAATTTAAGCGGTATTGGTACTATTGTTATGCTGATGATGAACCAAATTATAGGGTAAGTTATGCCATATTATTCATTTCCCGATTATAGAACAAAAACTATGAAATTTCGCTACTAGTCAGTTGTAGAACTTTCACGGTAGTCACTTTTTCAAAAACTGAAAATTTTAAACAATTAAAAAAAGTTGATTATAATTTTAAAGTAATATATTTTTTGAGAAAATTTTCAAAATACGGTAAACACCACAAGATTGATTTCTGAAATTAAAAAAAGAAAAAAAGAGGGGGAATAAATTAAGAAACAAACGTTTATTTAGGTAATTTTCAGAATATTATAGAATATTCATAATAATTCATATTTATTAAAAATAATAATAATAAAATGCACGTAGGGCGCATTTCAGACAAAATGCATGCCATAAGTAAATACAAAGCGGAGATTTGAAGACAATTATTCAACCGCCATTTTTTATATTTAGTTCCTTTGTGGCCGGTGGCGATCACTAATTTTACTCTATAATCACGATAATATGTTGAACTAAAATGACCATAATTCAATTTTAGTTAGAGGGAAAAAACTTCTTTAAACGCGAAAAAAAAATCAAAACTTCTTTAAAAAAAATTTAATTCTATGGTTTTGTAATCATTCTTCATGCCGCCTCAATTTTTATAAATAACAAATTTCATTTTCCATTACTTAAGCTAAAATGAGTTTTTTAATTTATTCACAAGAAAGAGGGAGAACTCTCAGACCACAAAATGTAAAAAGCAGAAAAAGTAAATCCACCTTAAAAAAAACGAATTTAGAATAATCCAAAAGCGGTTTATCAAGTTTGAATCATATTATGATTCCAAATATCGGTAACAAGTCTATAATTTTTAAGCTGGAAGTATAGAATTTTTCTCACACATATGCTGCGAATTTCCAAGGGATAAAAAAAACTATAATCAAAACAGTTTTTTTTATTTAAAATAACGCTTGGATTTAACCAAATTTTCCTTTCTAATATTTTCTTCTGTTTGAGAATAAGTACTTCTCATTTCAACCTAAGGGGAAAAGTAGAAGTGATTGAGTAAAACGGCAAGAACTATTTTTAGAATTAATATTTTGATTATTTTTACTTCAGGAACTTTCACTCTATTTTTGTTATTTTTATTTGACACTTATTTTTCTTTTCATTTCACCAATTTTTGTCGAAACTCTTTTTTGTTCAATATATTTAATGGAATTGTACTATTAACATTAAATATCAATAATATTTAAATTGAATTTCTCTGTTTCACCATTTTTTTTTCTCCATGATTCGCTGTCGTTTTTTTTTTTCTTTTTACTTCAAATGTTTATAACCGGTATGCGCATAATTTTCTAATTCATTTTATTTATTTATTTTTGTTTACTTATTTATTGCTTTTTTGTCTCTTAAATATGATACATAAAAAATATAATTATAACTCTAAATATCAACTTTGTTACCAACAACAAAACAAACAACTTTGTTTGTTTTGTTGTTATTTAATAATCCATTTTTCGTTATTTAATAATCCATTATTTGAAGTCGTTCAGCCCTAAAAGAAAAAGAAAAAAAAACGCGACTGGGTTCTATATTTTTATTTGATTCGATTTTTTTGACTTAAAAGCTAAATTGAAGACGGATAAAAACTTTTTTTTAATATTAAATTTATATAAAATTTTAATGTTAAAAATCATAATTTTTTAAAATTTTCTCGAAAAATACATGTTTATTTTGTTGTCATTTTCTTATAATCTTAACTATTATTGACGAACAAACTGTTTTGCAGATCTGTTAAATCCAATAAAACGAAGATAAAGCGAGTTGAATGTAATTTTAAACTTGAAATCATACAAGAAAATCCATGAAATATCAAGTCGCGATACTTGATTTTAAAGTTTTATTTTACTATGCTAACTATGTAAATCTAAATTGAATATGTATAAATGAAGCTATTCACAATAACAAAAGTAATATAATGTTTAACTAAAGTAGTGCTAAATAAAAATAAAAGACTATCAATCCCATATAAATAAAGTTCTGAAAATAAATGTTATAAATGTCCCATATAAAAAAATACAAAATATGGAATTTTTTTTTTTACCCATCATTTTTCTCTGAGATTCCTCAGTGATTAAAGTGTATTTTTATTGATCTTAGATTTATGAATAAACATATCGACCTTGTATGATTTATGAATCTTTCGTGTTTTTATGGAGAAAATGATGACGTTTTTGTACCTTTAAGGTAGTGGGCACATGATTGCGTGAATGGTAGAGATAATCATTAATGCCTGTCATGAGAGGACACTAAGTTGACATTCAAACTTTTCAGGTCATGAACAATAATAAAGAATGGTGATATAAGTAAGTGTTAATGAATGCCAAAAACGAACATTTGGCGGTGATTTTTCTAGAAAAGGGAAAGGAATGAAGATTTTTGTAAAGGAGACAGAACGAATTTGCTGTTATTCGTATTTTATTTTTTTTAAATTAATTTAGTTTTTTTGTTTAAAAAACCTTTATTAGTCTAAAGAGAAAAAGGTTTTTTGTTTTATCAAGTTGCAAGTGCCATTCATGACATTTAATAGTGCATGTTCGAGTTACATAAGCGTAGCGAATAATATTAAATAATATTTTTTGCTATTACGGAGTTACATTTATTTATTTTTTTAAAATTTAATTTCGCTTTTTGTTTAAAAAAAAACCTTTATTAGTCTGAAGAGAAAAAGTATTTTGGTTTTATCAAATTGCAAATTCATGGCATTTAATAGTGCATGTTCGAGCTACATTAGCGTAGCGAATAACGTTAAATAATATTTTTTGCTATTACGGAGTTACATTTATTTAATTTTTTTTAAATTTAATTTCGCTTTTTGTTTAAAAAAAAAAACCTTTATTAGTCTGAAGAGAAAAAGTTTTGATCCTAGACGAATTGCAAGCACCATTCAAGACATTTAATTATAACTTTAATATTTTTATGAAATCATTCTTTTAGATTTCATCCCGAGTTTTATTTTTTATTTTATTTATTATTTTTTAAAGCTTGATTAATGGCATGCCTGCAAGTGACGTTGTGTAGGTATCTCGATCCTGATCGGTTGTTGATTTGGAATTTGTTTACGTCAGCAACTGTTCTTTCCATTCCATTTCGAGTAAACTAAGCCTGTCTAGCATCAATTCTCTTAAGTGACGTATTCTATATTCTTTCACAAGTATTTCAACTCTTTCACTTTACACAGAGACTTAACACACAGACAGACACGAAGCCATGTGGAACATAAACAAACTAATTATGCATCGACGTTGCCAGGTACACAAAAGAAAAATATATCACGGTTACAATAAAGTACTAAAACAAATAATAAATCTGAGTAAAAGATGTAGAAGAGGTAGAATTATATTTCAGTCGATCAGCTGGTGCTGACATCACAGGTCACATGAGTGGGTATCTGTGATCTTCTTGATGTGCAAGTACCCAATTGTTAGATTATTCACGTTTGTTTTTAAAAGGTTATCTTTGTGTTTATATTATAAAGGGTTAGCAAATGATTCTAGATCTTTTAATAACGTGTTAATAATAAGAGAAAAGAATGCAAAATAAAAGAATTTTTATCGGCATGTTGCCAAATCAGCGAATCCGCGAATGCGTTAATCAGTGAATCGGTGGATCAGTTACAGTGAAAAGTCAGATAATTAGCCAGTTTATAAATAATAGCATTTATAATAAATCTATAACTAGCATGGCAGCAGTTCTTTTTTTTATTTTGCTTTATTTGTTTTCATTTTACTTAATTTAACTGTATTTACTATTATTTATGTAACTATATTTTTGTTATTTTTATTTTGTTTAGTTAGTTTATAATAGTGGTTTAAAATAAGTGATTGAAAAATTTGTTACAATTTCATTTTGCCTTGATTTTCGAACGATTTTGAAAAAGATTTTTTAAAGCAAATATTGTTTTTAACTGAAAAGCAGTTTTTCAACTTGTTTTTTTAACAATAAGTTAACAGTAGTTAAAAAAAAATATTTTCATTATTTAATTTTTTTTATTCAAGTCTTTCATGCGTTTTTCAGTTTAAACATCTAATATATATAATTCTCTTACGTGGCTCCCAAATTTNATAGTATTTATAATAAATCTATAACTACATTATCGTAGCAGTCGACGCGTTCATTTTTCCATTTTACTGTATTTCTTTTCATTTTATTTTATTTGTTTTCATATTTTACTTTATTTGCATTCATTTTACTTATTTTTACTGTATTTATTATTAATTTTCTATATTTATTATTATTTATTAATATGTTTATTATTTTTATTTTGTTTTATTTCGTTTATAATAGTGATTTAAAATAAGTGATTGAAATATTTGTTACAATTTCATTTTCCCTTGATTTTTGAACTAGTATTTTAAAAAAGATTTTTTAAAGCAATATTCTTTTTAACTGAAAAGCTCTTTTTCAACTTGTTTCTTTATAAAAATAAGTTAACAATAGTTTAAAAAAAAATTATTTTTATTATTTTATTTTTTCATCAAGTATTTCCTGCGTTTCTCAGTTAAAACATTTAGTGTGATTTATTAATTAAAAAAAATATTGAAACAGTTGATTCTTTATTTGTTATACTTCAAACTTTAAAATGTGTTTTAAAAATAAATACTTCAAATTAACAATTGATTGAAAATTTATTATACAGAAAAATTTGGATCTGTTTTATTTAAAAAGTCATATTTGGAGATATACATCTTCAAAGCAAATTTTTTTCTCACTTTTTTTGTTTTGAAACAAAGGGGTTTAAATTAACGAGCATATTATATTTTTACCTTGACTATCGCTCTTTTCTAATCAATTACGATAAGAACTCTTTTTTTTTCCGCTCCACTTATGGACATTAATTCAATGTGACCGTTCTTTTCTTTTTTAACTTATTTATCTAAATAGCAGATGTAATGCGATAATAAGATCACTTGTTCATGACGATTGCAATGTAGAAAGAAAAAAACGCCCACTTTTAACGTTTTTCGATAAAGCTTTTTTTTTCTTCCGTTTTACAACCATTATGCATACTGTAAATGGAAAAGAAAAAAGTGAATGATAACTTTGAATATTTCTATGTTTAGCTGATATCAGTATCCACTACTGTATAAGGCTTTAGGGAAAATAAATTATTTTACCTTTTTTGGATGTATAAAACAGAAAAACATTTATTATGCCAAAATGTTTAGATTTACTTATTATTTTCAAATGTTTACAAAATTTTTTTAAAATTATATCTTAACTGTATATGGAGTTTGCCTCCTGCTCGTTTCGCTTATCAATCCTTGCAATTATCGATATTTTGAAATAACAGATTGTTTCCTCAAAACAGATTGTTTCGTCAAAATTAAAACTATTCAATTAAAATAGCCTCGCATTTTTTATTGTATTTGCACATATTGGGTTCAAACGATTTACAGTATATCACGGAGCATCAATCGACTTTTCGAACCCCCAAAATTTTACAAAAATCAGTGGGTGGACTTATACACTGGTAATAAAGTCGGACATTCGTTGATCGTGTAATATTAAAGAAGAGAGGGAGGAATATCTTTGTATCAATTTACCCTACTCAAAAACTATTTTTAAAATGTTATTTATATTTAATTTTGAACATAAACAAACTAATTATGCATCGAAGTTGCCAGGTACACAAATCAAAAATANACGATTTTTCTAGTATGAAAGCTAGAAGAGTAGATATTATATAAATATGTTTACGAGTGCATACAAATATGTCTAAAAAAATTTACTCTGTGTATTAATTAATATTGATTAAATAACTTAATAATTTATTTATGTGTATTAATTTATAAAAACCACTATTTGATTGACTTATAATAGAAAGGGCGGCAAACTGGAGATCGCCCCGGGCGGCAAAAGTTCTAGGTACGCCACTGCATTTACTCTCTCGTATTTTCTTTACATGTACAGTTTTTTATCAAGGAAAAAAAAACAATACTTCAAAATACGTCCGGTAAAAATTAAGAATAATAAAAGTTGAGATAATTTCTTCAAAATTATTTCTAAAAATATAATACAATGGAAGCTTTTGAGAAATTCCCATAAATTTATGAATTTATGGATTCTAAAACATCATCAGTGTTGGATAACGTTAGCAGTGCTGTCATACAGATGCAATCTATGCAATGCAAGGGATTCTGCTGAGTTCTGCAAAAAATCGTATTCACCCCATTCAAAGAATTAAAAATCTCACTAACAGGGCGAGTATTTTCCATTTTTGTAATAGTTTTTTTTTCTTACTCTTTCCATCAATCTTTCATTTCAAAACAATTAAATATTATTCTCAAGGGATTTTTTTTTTCAACTTTAGAAATTTTCATAATTGTTTTTTTTTTCTGTCGTCGACATAGACACCCTATCCGATATATCAGAAATATACGTCTCATAATCTAAAATAGGGGGTTGATTACAACGGGTCGAATTTCACTGATTTATAGGTAGTTGCCGATTGCATTGCTCTGTTAGAATTTCCATTCTAAAATTATGGCAAAGTAACCAGCAGCAGTCTGCCCATCCAACATTTTTTACCTTTACGATTTTGAAACCGCTTATAACTAGTATGGTTAAAAGCATGAATACAAAACTATACGGCTTTTTAACCATTTACAACCACCATGGGTTTCAAACAGTAAAAAAAGAAAGTTATCAGGACTCTGGAGATATTTTAGCAGCTTTATGATGCTGCCATCATTGCGTAAATAAGAGTATCGTATATTAATTGTCCAGGATCTCAAATTAGGGAGTGCAGGACACTGGTAACTCTTCATGTTTTGAAGGGAATGGAGAAAATATTGTGGTGTCAATGCTAGGACTAAAACTTCCGTTCTGTCTGTCAGGAGATTAACAAAGTAGCCTTCTCTGCTATACCAATACTATGTACAGCATTGTAGCTTCATTAAATGGGCTTAGTTGGCGCGATTAAATTCTGGTTGTTTAATCGTATTAAGTAAAAGCGTAATTAAGTTAATCGTATTAAGTAAGTTAAGTAGAAACAGTTTTTCTTACAATGAACAGTTTGAATACCATTTTATTGGTAGTTATTTGGCTGTTTTATTTGTACATGGTAAAATAACAATTAAATAAATTGTTGTTTAAGCATTTTTTGCAAGAAATTTCTGTCAGCGTGGGATGAAATTTAAACCTCATCATTTTGCTCAATTACTATTCCAACTTTATCCACAAGCCTGTTTTTTGATCCTTATTTTATTTTTTAGGTACTATAAAAACTTATCTTTATTTAAATAATTTTCGTTTAAGAGATTATTATGTAGCAATAGTGCGAGTAATCTTAGTAATGCTTTGTAATTTTAATTTATTATTACATATTCATAATATGAATTGAATACATTTAAGAAAAAAAACCAGTTTTATGTTAAAATTATTATAAATACAAATATAACGTATTAAAAAGTAAATATAATATAAATTATTCACATTTTAATAATTGTAAAGCGGTTATTATACCATCAAATGCTGTGTAATGAGGCAATAACGTAATAAAGTAACAGCACTTTTACTTTTAAGCTTTTAATTAGGAATAATAATTAAATTTTTTTTAAAAAAATCAATCATGAAAGAGAATTATATCATGAAGGAATGACAAATAAATGTTACTGGTAAATACCGGTAAGAGAAAAGAGTAAATATATACTGTTATAAAAGTAAATATCCAATGAAAATAAATAAACAAGCTTGATTTCATTTATCTTTTTATTTGTTACTGAGATACTATTTATTTTTTCAAGTTTTACGAAATATTTTCTTTATATCTCGATACAGAATCTAATGTAAAGTTGAAACTTTTTATATAATGGTTTACATTTTTTTCAAATTTTTCTGTCAGAAACTAATGCACACCAGTTTGCTTCCAGTGATAAGTTTATGTATCATCATCCTGATATTATAGCCTTCAAATAAAATACTTGATTAAGTAAAAAAATAATTATTAATTAGTTAATGGTTGTTGAACTAATTTTCTTAAAAGTACATTTTCATTTTAACATAATCGTGCTCTTGTTCCTTAAATTGCAAACATTAATATTTAAGCAGGAAATAAGACAGATCACAATTAAGAAAGACTGGGGAACAAAATATAAAAACTTATTTGATTATCGGTTAAAGTTTGAAGGTGTTTCTAACAGCCGTCTTTCAACCTCTCTCTATTTCCTTTGGCAATCAAACAGGTTTTGGTGTTTAGTGGATGATAATTTCTAAAAATCAAAGCTTGCTTGATTGCCAGTTCAAACTTCAAGATGTTTATAACAAATGATTTTCAATTCAGGTCTGTTTCATCTGGTAATCAAACAGGTTTTGGTGTTTTGCACAATTGCTTTTCTTAATAGTGATTTCTCGGATTTCAATAGCGTTTTTTCCCTTCCTTACTTAAATACTTATTGAGTTCCCGAAAGAGAATACTCGATTTTTGGCGAGGTTTTACGAAATGTATATGAAGGATTGCTTTTCTTTTTTTCTTTTTCTTTAAGTAGCCTGCAGAGTCAACAATGATATAATAATTAAGATGATAGGTATAAATCATCTAACTTAACTTTTAGAAGTCTCGTTCTTACATTAACCAATTTTATATCCTCATAAATAATACTTTTAATTATACTTTTTTTGAAAAATGTATTTTTACAGGCCTATTTTAACTACAAACTTTAAAAATATTATCTGCCAATCAATGTAGATCTTCAATGTAGATCTTCAATCTACATTTTAAATAAATAAATGATACAAATGAATGATTTATGCAATAGAATGAAATAGAAATAAAATAGAATGATGCAAATAAATGAAGTAAAAAACTTTAAGCTATCAATATAAAAACTCGACAATTTTACTTCCATTCAAATACATGAAGAGTTGTAGGGGGGAAATTCTTAAGACAAAATTGAATAGAACGTAAAAAAAAAAACCGTTTCTGATACAAGTTTTCGTGCAAATAATGCATCACTAGCAGATATACTAAGACTCTGTTGCTGGTACGTAACACGCGATATCTTATTTAATTAAGTTAATAAGTATAGACTCATTACAGATTTCATGATTCTATTACATGTGATATTGCCTTTAAATTAAAGAAATCAATAGCAAAGCACTTATCGAGATGGAATATTGATCTTTTTAAGGTTAAATGAATTGTAAAAATGTAGATCTTAAAAGTAAAACGTTATCTGCATGTGCTGTACCTAATTTATTTTCAGCTCATTGAAAAAATAGACTGCTAACAGATACTGAAAATGTATAAATACGTTATATGTATAAATGAGGTTAGTATCGGAAAAAGTATACCAGTGAAACTAATTTACTTTTATTTGTTAGGAAATCCAATAAAAATAAAAGGAAGAAAGAAGTATAGGTTTCTTAAAGAAATCGTGAATTACAGTTTACGGCATTACATTATAATAGAGCTGCGTACTGTACCAGATTATATGAACAATGATTCAAATGAAAAATTATTATGAATAAATGATTCAGTCACTTGTTGATTAGAATCATCAACCCGTTGATGCATTTTAACAGTGATTCCAATCAGTGAATTTAATATATTAATTAAGACCAATGATTCAAATCTATGATTCAAATAATTTAAAGGATAGAAAACAGTTGATCGTGTATTTCTAATCAGTTAATACAATTCTAAGAGCTGCAACTCTCCGATTCCATTTAATAATTTAGAACCATTCACAGTTGCATGCTTCCATCCAAGTTTATTCAGGAGAAAGACCCAAATATATGCACTTCTCATATTATTTTATTGTATATCCTGACACGAATTAAAATTCAGTAATAATGTCTTAATAATTCTCCTCTTAAATTATTTTAGCTCAGGGCCTCATCCAAGCGTTTGGATGAAGATCGGAATTATTATCCCTGAATTATAAGTTAACTTATAATTCATGAATAATACTGTAATAATGCTCCTCTTATACTATTTCGTTGCATGCTTTCACTCAAACTTATACCTCAGGAATAATCCATTCATAGACATTAACTTAAGGAACAATAGAGTTTTACTCAACTTATATTATTCTGTTGCACGTCATCACCCAAAGTTATAAATAATTCAGGAATATGTGTTCTTCTTAAATTGACCCGCTGCCGAATTTATAATTTAGTTATAAATTATAATTAGTAATAAATATTATTCCTCCTCTTTTTAAAAATTTTATTGCATGTCCTCACATGAATTTCAGCAATAAGTTCTGAATGGAGCCGTGACGGGTCAAGGGATAGAGAGTTCGCTTTTAAATGAGATAAACCGGATTCGAATCCCAGCGATGGCTGGTCGATACGAATTCCGCACCCAGCTCGTGCCGACCAGCGTGATGATGTAAAATATTTTCAGTGGTAGATGGATAATGGTTTAGAGCTTCCTGGCCATCAGGCGAACCATGGGAAGTTTTCGTGGCTTCCCACTCCATGTAACGCAAATGCTGGTTATTTCCACTAAAGAGACCTCCATGAAGGTCGATACGAACTCTGCACCCACCCGGCTCACAACGACTATTGAGGATATTTTACGTCATGCTGACTTAAAATATCCTCAATTGTAGACACATCATGGGTTAGAGTCAGGCTGACTATGTGAGGTTTCCGCTGTTTTCCTCACCATGTAATGCAAATGCTGGTTAGTTTCCTCAAAAAATCCTCCGCGACAGCAAATTTCTCCCAATACTTGATCCAGGAGTTCCCTTGTCTTCTGGATTGGGCTCAAAATTGCAAAGCTACGGAGTTGATGGTTAGTAGTCGTAGACTCAAAATTGGGTCGGCTGCTCAACGACGGTTATAAAGTAAGTTCTAATTATTGCTCGTTTCGTCTGTTCAATTATTACTAAACTCTGTAGCCTAATAGGGCTTATCAAATGAACTACATTAATTATAAAGCATAATTTCCGGATCGAGATGATAAATATGGTGGAATCTTGTCCATGTATTTTTAACTATTTATCAGCGGGAACATGGCATAAAAAATAACGACAGACCTCAGCCATCAAGTGGAGCGGAAAGCAAAAAAAAAGTGTCACGATGCGGAAACGGGATGTTGTACCGCCAGCAGAGAATTTTAGCTTTTCTGGGAAATACATTGTTTTTGAATTCAGACATTTACATTCAAATCTATGAGAAGAAAAGAAAACAAACATTGTCACTACTCAATTGCTCAAGGGCGGGATGTAAATAAGGCTCGTTTGAAGATATTTTTAGATAAATTGATTTTAATGAAGGTTACATTTTTAGATCTTTTTTTCAGTAAGGTTGTAAATTGCAGGGAAAAAATGACAAATAGCAATAGAAAAACTATAATTTGTTTTGATATTAAGATCGCCTGCAGTTCAAAATTTTTCAATTGCTGGGAAAGGATAGACCAAGTTTGAATTTTAACAACAATCGATAATCAACAATGTATCGATATTTATATGAAACAAATAATAAATAAATGCTTCGATAATTTTTTTTTTCCAAATTTAAAGACTGGAAAAATTTTAAAATAATATATCAGTTGTATGCGTCAATTTTATAAATTAGTTAATGTTATACATCCTAAGATT
>NC_092206.1:14365518-14370847 GCF_043381705.1 Parasteatoda tepidariorum
ATACATATATATATATATATATATAGATAGATAGATTATATACATATATATATATATAGATAGATAGATAGATAGAGAGAGAGAGAAAGAGAGAGATGTCAATATATAGTTCTTTTTTATTCTTTTGAGGGAAAAAGTTTTTAAATTTATGTTTTTGAAATTCGATTTCTCAGGAACTATCTGACCGATTTTACTCAAATTTTGCATTTTGCCATACAAAATTATATTTTTTAAAATGATGTAAAAAAATTATATACCTTACTATTCAAAAGTTTTTCGGCTAATATTAAATAAAATAATAAGAAATGGTAAATATTTACTAAAATTTATTTTTTGCATGGAATTATCTTTGAATAAATGAATTTTATAATTGTGTGCAAAAATTTTTCAATTCGCTTAAGAAGTTCTCGAGATATAGCGAAATACGCAAAAAGTAAAATTAAGATTAATGAGTTCAAATTTTGGCCAGCTCTCTTGACCAAATTATTGGGACCATATTTCCCAGACAGCGGCTACCTCCTATAATATGAGGGTCAGAAATCCAAATCTATCAACAAAAAAAAAGTGTGTCGATTCAAATAAAGTACGTTTTTGTGTCTAATTGCATTTTAAAAGTTCTTTATGTAATAGTAAAAAAAAGTACTCCTTACTAAAATAAAGTATTATTGTACTCCCTTTCATGCAAAGCATTGAAAAAATTTACAATTGTTTGAATTTCTTTCAAAATTCATTAAATTTATTTTTCTCTCCATTTTTTGCCCTTTTCAGTTTTACTTATTTAAAATTGGAAATGATTATTAAAATAGATTGCAGTTATAAACTGTTTAAAATTTTAAATTAATATTTTATATTTCTTTATTAAAGAGAGCATATGTCTTCCTCTTGAGATGGAAGAAACCTATTTCTTCCTTGGCGGTTTTTTTCGTGATTTCTTTGAAAGAAACTTTCCCTCCCTGCTATATTGTAAACGTTGAATCACATTCTAGAATACTATGACGTAATCCAAACGCCGCTTACATTAACACAGAAATATTCCCGATAGTTAAAGAGAAGTTATACGAATATAATGAAATTTTATTCATGTTTGTTACCATAGTTTCGAACTAAGTTATGATAGAGGTTTTCTCGGAATAAACACTGAATTGATTTTTTTATTTTCCTAGCATTAACTATTAGTGTTTTATTTCGTTTTTAGGTTAAAGGTTAGGTTAGATTTAGTTAGGTTATAGGCAGAAATAAAAAAAGTTTTTTTTTTTTTAAATTTCTGTACACAATTGTAAATAAAAAAAATTTTACTATTCGAATATTAAAATCTATCACGATAAATAATTAATATTGTGTTAAAAAATAAATTCATCTTTAATTTCGCAGTTGATGATGACTGATTTTATTTATTTTGCACTGAAATTAAAAGTGTTGATAAACTGCGTCTATTACAAGAAGCATGAAAAACAAGATGCATTTTACCCTAGTTTACCCTTCTCGGCTACAGTGGTTTTTCTAGTTTCGTTTCTCACCTATATTTTTCTATTTTCCGGTGGCAACTTACCGCTTTTTTTTAAATCACTTTTGTTTTTTCCCATTCACGTCTGGCAAGTCTTGAAAATGGGCATCAATTTTTAAAGCGCATTGAACATGTCGACTGTCATGTGCTATTTATATATTTTTGAAGCTATTGCTATTTGTATAATTTCTTATATACATTATATATTATTTATACATTTTAATCAGGTAATATTATCTAAGATTTCTCCTAAAATGACTTTCTATGTAGCAAACATCGTTTTTCTCAAAGACCGATCATTACTTTTGTTGCATTAAGTTTTCGAACTCCACGGGGAGCAAAATTTGGATTATTATATCGTTGCAGAACCGGCATTTTGAAGCCACTGCTATCAGCTTACCAAAGAAAAAAGTGAATATTTCATAACACACGCTCATCATTTTTCGCAATTTAAATGAAATTAAGAACTGGTGTTTTTAAAATAAAAATATACCTTTAACTCTTAAAACAAATATTAATTAGCCAAACAGTGCATTTCTAGTTAATTTAACGAGGAGCGAACTGCACTTCCTAGTCGTCACATATCCACAAATGATAAATTCAGTCATAAAAGTACCTGACCCAAAAATTTTCATCTCTCCTCACATATTAACACACTTTCCCGAACACTTATTAAAGCACCCACGAGACAGGACCCGAAAAAAATTAAATATGGAGAACAATAAAGGAAACGGAGCGTTTCTCTCTGGACTTCATTTACATTTATTTCATACCTAGTAATTGTTCTAATCAAACGGCAAGGGCGTGCCAGACAAATTCTGGGCAGTTTTTCCTAGGCCGGTCAACAATTTTGTCGACGAAGTTTTCGTGAATCTAAGGCACCCGTTGCTATAGTTACTCGACACTTATTTTTTTTTATTTCCAAAGGCTTGCATAAAATAAAGCGAATTGTTTTTGAAATACTGGTTAGAATTTGTTGGAGTGTGGTTGCAAAAGACGTTTTAAGTGTTTTGTGGACAAAAACAGCTTTTTTGTTGTCGAACCAGCATGTAGTTCGTTTAACGTAAGTCTCAGTTTATATAATTTAAATTTTTTTAAATTTTTCGAAACTTCTTAGTTTTTTTAAATAACAACATGTTATTTTTTCATCTATTCCTAAATTTTTTTAAATTTGACGAATGACAAATAGTTTAAAAGATCTTAATGCATTCCTTCAATCTTGTTATCACATTTTAAAGCACTTTAAATAATAATTTAAATAAATTTAATACCAACTTATCGTTATTCAGCCCCTTAGCTTTATAAAAAAATTTTTCAACAGTGGTGAAATAGAGTAATTATTATAAAAATAACAGGGAGTTATTAACGTAATAGTACTAGTTGAAATATAATATCGTTTAAAAAATTATAAGTATTAAAAATAATATCCATAAAATCGAAATTCTTCCATAATGTTGATAAAATTGTAGGACTTAGGGCAATATAAGATAAACCAGATTTTCTAAAGTGTCATTTTTACATCAAGCAAATTTAGCATTTATTTAGTATTTTAATAACAGTGTGAATACTTCATAAATTTCTAGAATTTACACTAAATAACAGCACAATACATCGAAACATCTTATTACCAACAATGAAATCATGATGTTTATTATTTAATTATTATAATTATTAACATTATTATTTTATGGTTATTTCATTATTTTTTTTATTATTATTGTTATAATTGTTTTATTAATATTATTATTTTCTAAAGGTTATTTTATTATTATTCTATTATTATTATTATTATATCAGTAGCATTATTAGTATTACTATTTATTATCATTATTATTATTATTTTCATTATTATTATTATCATCAAAACACTCATGAACAATTTAAAATGTGGCTTATTATTACATTACTACAAGCCCTTCAACTTTAAAAACAAATTTTGAAAATTTCCTGTAAGCTATGGGAAAGTTCAAATTATTTTTGAAGTTTTTAATTACAGTTCCTTAATCTTTTGCCTCTGCAATTTTTGTCTTGCGTTTATTTTAGTAGGAAAAACTGCAAAATTATGATACATTTTAATTTCATTAAAAAGTTATGTTTAGTTATATAATTTGCTAACTTTAAACATTAGTTATATAAAATTCCAATAGAAACATTTCACTAAAACTAAACAATTGATGCGAAATTTCAGTTTAAATATTTCCTTCAAACTTGACAAAATGTAATTTATATATATATAATTTTAATTTAAATATTTCATTAAAACTAATATAATTGAAGAAAATTTGTAATTCTAATATTTGATTAAAATAATACAGAAAAAAGCAGGTTCAATTAATGTTATATTTATTAACTGCTTAAATTTTTTTAATCGAAAGTGAAAAAAAGTTGTCATGACTGAAAGTGAAATAAATAAAACATTTAGTAACTCTCGTTATCAGATTAAAAAAAATAATAAATTTCATGTAATCACGCTTCGAAGGAAATTATAAATAATTACAGATAAGCTTTGAACTCAAAACAATTGGAGCGGAAAAAAGTAAAAAAACTCTTATCATCGAATAAAAATTATCTTCTGTGAAAAGCTACTGAATTCCGTAATTGGACAAAAAAGTAAAAGATTTCCATTTTGGGTCTTGTGAATTTAAATCGAATAAACAATAGACTCGAGATGTCAAATATATGCTATCATGACCTCAAAAACATTTAAATATAGAATTAGTATTCGAAGACAACAGCTATGAAAAAATAATCCATATAAAATCACAAAGCTGGCAATTTTTCTGCTTCTTGAGAAGGTTTCTTCTAGCGATAAAGAAATTTGTTTAACTTCTCAGAAGCTTGTTTAAAGCAGCCAACACTTATTTTTATCAAGTACTTAATATTTAAGTTTAAGTTGCAGAATTTGAGGTAATACAGTGATAAAAGCCACATTTTAATATTAAAATTTTTCTTACTATTATTTCTAAATAAGTACTTAACAAGTTTCCCAAATTTCCACTAGATAATAGCAAGCTACATCTTAAATTTCTTCGTGGTAATCGCAATATCATCAGTCATCAGAAAACGCTCACCTAAATAATTTGAAAGTATAATTTATTGTATAACCCCAACAACTATTTCTAAATCGTAGTAGACAAAACAATTTAAAATCACAACTATTAAATAAAGAAGTAAGCAATAAGGCATATATTTTAATTATACACGAAAAAATATTCTGTAAAAAAGGAAAAGGTATGAAATAAGTTCTAGAATTTTTAATATTAGTTTAGTATTTATTTAAATCAATTTTTTCTGATTTTTAAAAATAGTTTGAGAGAAAAGCCGGAATAGCTTGGTTGGTAGGGCGTTGAATCCATGTTCAAGAGGTCGTGGGTTCGATTCCTGCCAGCCGAAAGACTCCGCGTGTAGTAAATGGTGATTGATGCACGTTAAATCTGCCGAGTCACAAAGTACTCCATGTTCCCATAGCAAATCATAACTCTTGGAGTACTGATCCAGTAGTTTCCTTGTCTTCTGGATTGGCTCAAAATTACAAGGCTACGGTGTTGAACATTAGTAGTCGTGAACCCAAAATTGGGTCAGCTCTTCAACGACAGTTGAACAAAAAAAAAGTAGTATGAGGGAAAAATAATTAGATCCATACACAGAAATGATTTTACAAATGCAATGATATGTGGGGAGTGTAGTTACAGACCATGTCAACCGTCATCTATGAAAAGGTACCCCTTTATAGAGTCGAGTTAACATGTCTTATATACTAGTGAATTGTAGTTGTAATTTTGTAGTGGTAGATACGCTACAGTACTCATAAATTTATTTTTTTAC
>NC_092206.1:14371944-14379197 GCF_043381705.1 Parasteatoda tepidariorum
GGGCTACCAAAGCGGGGGTGCCATCCCCTCCGCAGAGGATCAAAATTGTGATGGCATGTCTTCGGATCATCCTCCGGGATGTTGCCCAGACAGTCGCCAATAGCCCATTGTGCAGCTCAAGTGCGACGTAAATGAACTACAACAACAACTTCTGCATATTTTAAAATTTGAGCGAAATCGGTTGAATAGTTCCTGCCTGAGAAATAGAATTGTAAAGAAGTCGTACATTTAAAGTTTGATTCCTCTGGAAATTCAACCATTTTCCCTTAAATTTTATATTTCACCATGTAAAATTACATATTTTGAAACGATGTAAAAAGTTGTATACCTTACAATTCAAATTTTTTGGACTATCATTAAATACAATAGTTAAAAATTATAAATATAAAAATATTTTGCATGGAATTATCTTTAGGTAAACGAATTTTATAAGAGCGTGTAAATTTTTTTTAATTCGCTTAAAAAGTTCTAGAAATATCGCGAAATACGCAAAGGGATTCAAACTTCGAACAGCTCTCCTGACCAAACTATGGGGACAAATATTTCCCAGATTGCGGCTACCCCCTATATTTTGGTGGTCAGAAATCCAAATCCGTTGAAAAAAAATGTGTGTTTATTCAGAGAAAGTACGTTTTTGTGCCTGATTTCGTAACTTAAAATATCGTCTGCACTAGTTAATTAGCAAATTTGATGTCACCCCCTCGAACCTTTAAGAATGAGTCTAAGAACGGGAAGACCATAAGTATAATTTAAAGTGTTCCATTTTTTTTTTGGAGCACTGTACTTTAAAAGTTATTCAATTATTATTTAAAGCGCTTTGAGCAATGGAAACAATATAATTTTAGATTGTTTACTTCATCACTACTTTAGGAAACTTTAATAGAAGAAAAAAAAATTCCTAAATTTTCATGATATATAAAGAAACGCTAGTGTTAAATTTTAGGTTGAAAAGCAGTATTTGGGGTTTAAGTTGATTGAAAATATAATTTAAAATTTATATTTTTAAGAGAAATGTTTGTTATTTAAAATTGCTTCCAATTAACTTGCTGTGAGAAACTACTTTGGTATAAGAACAAAGGAGTTAAAGAAGGAATAAAAACAAACAAAAACTTTTAAATTGCAAAACAATCTACGCATTTTCAGCTAAAAATTAAATGAGGCAATCCACCTTAGCTATAAATGCCCCCAATTTTTAAATAAATCACTTAAGTTGAAGTTTAAAGATATTGTCTTAAAAGTTCAAGTTTCAGAGTTCAAATCACAAATACACAGTCGTGTTTTGTGAATTAACTATTTGGAGTGTTGCCTTTATTTTTATGCCTTCAGTTGACGTTGTTAAAATAACAAGTTCCGTGATTGCAACGCAAGTATCTTACAGTTTGTCAGAAAAAATTTCAACAATTATTTTTGTTAAATATAAACAGATTAGACCTTCTCCTCCTACTTATTTATTCATTGTTTATTTTCTGATGGTGGGTACACATAAGCAGGTAGAGCAAATAATGAGTTTTTCTTCAATGTAGATTTCTCAAGATAGTCTTATTTTACGCTCTCTTGTTGTTAACATTTTCACCATCAGCTTCAGCGAGTAAAAAATAAATAGTTTTCGTAATTTTTAGCTGTAATAAGTATTTTTAACTTATTATGTATAATTTTTTTCGAAATCGGGATATGCATTTTTCTTGCATGAAATTACAATTTATTTTTCAGGTAGATTCAATTTGAAACAACTGATGCCACAAATTTAAGATTAAATACTGATGATCACAGATAAAACTGGTATCACATTATTATTTCTCAAATATTCAGTTGCGGAATATGCTAACTAGCATGTGTCTAGATTTTCTGTCCAGAACTTTAGTCAATGCTGTTTGCTGCTATCATTAGGTTTTCTGAAGCAAATAATGAAATTTTTGTCTAGTGCAGAGGCTATTACCAATTTGTTTAATTAATTATTGTGAGTCACGGTGGCTCAAAGGGATAGAGCGTAAATGAGGTGAACGGATTCGAATCCCAGATACGAACCGCTGATCGATACGAATTCTGCACCCACCCGGCTCACACCGACTTCTGAGGATATTTTACGTCAAACGTAAAATATCCTCAGTGGTAGGCAGATCGTGAGTTGGCGTCAGGCTAACCGTGGGAGGTTTCCCCGATTTTCCTCTCCTTGTAACGCAAATACGGGTTAGTTCCATCAAAAAGTGCTTCACGGAGGAAAATTTCATCTAGGAGTTCCCTTGTCTTCTGTGTTCAAAATTATAAGGCTACGGCGTTGAACATTGTTAGTCGTACACTCATAATTGGGTCGGTTGTTCAACGGCAGTAATAAAATTACTCATTATAATTTCAACATTAAAATTAATTAATTAAGAGCCTTTGTCACAAAATATATTTTGAGTTAATAAGCATTGTCTTAAACTATCAACAAAAAATTTGTTTTTCTGATTGAGAACTCGAAAGAAACTATAAAGATATATCGCACTAAATATTTTTCAAATTCTAAATCTAAGACGTATCAAACTTAAATTTCTTTCACATTTTTCAGAAGAACCTTAATAGCTCTAGCGTTTATAGCTCTAGCGTTTAAATCTGGTCCATTCAGTGAGAAAAAGTCTTGAAAAACAAAGTTCTTCCTAGAAAGTTTCAAAATACAATAAATAAATGAGAATGAGATTATACTTTTGATTAGTGTAACCATAAAGTAATTCCATAAAGAAGTTAATTAAATTTGATGTATCAACAACACGACAGATTTTAAAACGCTTTAATGTGTGAGTATCTAATTAGTATATAATTTGTTTTACGAATACCAGCATAAAAAATGAGGATAACTTTTATTAAAATACATTAAGAATGTGCGCGAATTGCTGTTCTTTAATAAGGAAGGATGTATCTCAACAAAAAATAAATAGAATCAAAATTCCATATCCATTTCACTATCAAAATTCAATTTCAACAATGGAACAGAAGCAAATAAACCATAACATACAAGAATATTTTTCGCATCAACTCAGGTGACATCAAAACTCTTTTATTTTTCTTCTAATTGTCTTATATCGTGACAAAAGAACAGGCCAACGCCCACTCTGGGTTCTGGCAGAGATCCAATGACCTTCCTTAGAATTTGAAGTTTCATGGGCATTTTTCCGCAGAAATAAGATCAAGAGCAAGTTTGACACATCTTTGAGAGATCATTGCCCATAAGACACGCTATGTCATGACTCAATGCATTGCCACCTATTTAGAAATTAATATAAAAAGAACTATAATTTATATACCTAACCTACAGAACAATCAAACCAGAATTGTTCTTCTCAGTGAGTTGAATTGTTAATCAATCGATCATGAATCATGACAACCTTGAACGCGTGGTTTCAACAGTGAATTTGATAAAATTATGGTTCTGCGGTTAGCTATTTAATAGTTCTAAGTATCTCTCCATTTGATACTTTATTGTAACTTCACCCATTATTCATTATTCACACCAAGGATTAATTCATATTTTCTATACGGTTTCATCTCAAAATGAAAGAATGGTTTATATTAAATAAGTAATTCGAAGAAAGTGAAGCGGTATTAGATATTATTGGATTAAAAACTTCATTAGTCTTTTAAATATGCAAATTGGAAATAACATGTCTGCTGTTAATTCTATTTTGCATATTTTTTGAAGCAAGTAACAATGGCTTATAGTTAATATTAAAATGTAAGTCTTGGTGTAAGATGTAGGCTTCTGTGTTCCATTTAGTAAAACCACTCAGGAGCGACCACTCTCTGCTCCACAGTAAAATGATCCTTCTTAATTCCATTGAATTTAAAATGTTATTGAAGGTAGATGATTTTTCGCATGCGATTTTAATTTTACTCGGTGTTCTTTTTTTTTGGTGCAGAAATGCCACTTGTGTTGGAGACATGAAAACCGGACGGAGGAATAAAATTTAGCGTCAATTAGAATAGCCCCATCTCATATAATTATGTGCAAAAACAAATTTGTCAATTATGAATGATAGCACTATTTTAAATAAATAAACAATTATGCTTTTTGTTTAAGTTTGCATTTAATTTTTATATCATAAAAATCAGTTTAGTTTTGAGGAATAGGTTACGTTGAGAAAAGAATGAGAGATTATATATGGACAATCACATTTTATTATATCACATTTAAAAGAGTAATTAAATTAAAAACAAGGAGTTAACATTTGGATGAGAAGCTACAACAACAAACGCAGCACGCTTAATCAATCGATCAACCGAACTCTTCACTTCAGTTCAGCATTGCTGTGAACTGCAGATACATCACGCACTTAAGTGCAGTTCTGACTGGAACAGCACTCGCCACAGTTTAAAAAGTGAGAGTTTTGCTTGTTTGAGATACTTAGTTTTTCCTAAAAAAAAACTTTTCAAGCTTTTAACTCGAAAACTAAATTATTGATAGCATCGTCTTTAGTCTACTCTGACTGTAACGGTTGTCAATCTCTTTCAGCAATCGTCAAAAAGAGCTCTCTAAATAAGAGCCTCTCACAAATAATTTGAATCTACTTATTTGTTTTTCGTGTTTCTTTAGTTGATCTAATCCGCATTTGGTGCGGAGGTATGCCCGGTCTCTTAAGGCCTGGTTTCTTAGGACAGGACGCCGTCAGCTGGAAATCAGCGCTAACCTCTGATTGGTCCATTTGTGAGTTTGATAGTATACGTCATCGAACGCTCATCTTGAACTACAATTGCCGTCCAACTCAACTGCAGTTGGATTACAACGTGACGTTAACCACAGAAGCAATGGCGGACAACATCCAACAGCACATTGAAATCAGCCAAGATTTTGATTTTGACATTAAACATAGCTTCTTCATTAAACATAGCACTCTTCATTTAGCTCAGCTATAATGTGTTTTTTCTTGGACAAAGTCATTATTTGTTCTCTAAAACACTGGTCGACAATAACAAAATCAATACAAATTCAAAATAAATATTTGTTTACGTTATTAACGCATGCGCAATGAGAGATAATGTCTGCGTTGGACCGACTGCTCACGCTGAGCTAACAAACCAGTATTTTTTGGCGTCAGCTCTACGTCAACTTTCCGCTGACGCCCAGGTAAGGCGCTAGTTCTAAGAAAGCAGGCCTTGAGCTAACAAACCAGTATTTTTTGGCGTCAGCTCTACGTCAACTTTCCGCTGACGCCCAGATAAGGCGCTTGTCCTAAGAAACCAGACCTTAAGGTTTCCTTCAACATTAAGTCTATGTTAAAAAAATACCGTGCCCCCTAAAAGTGGTCGGAAATAGAGGAGGTCACTGCACTGAGGTGGTCTTTCCGGAAGTTTTCACTCTGAAAATAGTTTTTTTTTTTTTCATTATTTATTCAATTGTAGTTGGTAATGTCATCAAATTTTGTTTTAACCGAAAAAATTTACGGATTCGGGACTGTATATTAGAAATACATATTTTTGTTCTGTAGTGATTTTACCATTTTGATTAAAAAAAAATTTCTGATAAATGTCGAACTACTGTGATGGACTCGTCGAATTACACTAATTAACCTGTCCTCTGACCTGTCGTTTGACCACATAAATTCGCCTCATATCAACTTTAGACCTTTCATCTCATCCTCAATCGCTCAACCTTATATCCACCTCGATCGTGATGCTAAGTTTTAATAAAATGTTACGTAGACGTGCTTAAAATTCACCTTCTAGTGAATCGACTGTGGTAAATCGACTTATGGATAAAAATACTAAACAGTATTTATCTGGCATCCTTGGATGCTATGAATTTAAATTAATTAGTTTTTTTTAAAAAAAAAAGGTGATCATGCGTTCAATTTTCAACAAAATATAAAGTCAGTATATGCTTCTAACAGCAAATTTGTATTTTTTTTTTCCAATTTTTTTTTCTTTAAAATAAATTTAAAAATATGTATTTATATTCTTTTAAAAAAGGAAAATAGAAATTTTCGTCAAAAAACAACTCCCACACTACAAAATTCGTCAAATCAATTTCTGTACTGTGAATAGAGGGGGGGGGGACCTAAAAACCTGTTTCTCCGTCGATTTCATCTTACATCGCTTTATTTTTCTTTTAAAATCTTCGAAGTAACGTTTTATCAAAAATTATTTAACGTCAAACTTGTTGAAGTTTACTTAAACTGTGAAAATATAAAACTTAAAAATGAATCTTAAGAGCTTATTAAGAATTTTTTTTCAATAAAAGTGCCTTGTTAACCATTTTCAACCCAGAAAAAATTTATTTTGAAAGATTGATTCTGCCAAAAATTAGTATATCTCTTCATTCTTTTCTTTATAAAATGTTTAAAACTATAGTTTTAGGAATAGTACTCTTATTCACAAAAATATTTCAGTAAATCTGTCCGCTATAGGGCAATTTATTAATTACAGATCGAACGGAAAGTTCAATTTCTTTTCTTTCTACATTAAAATTAGAATAGGAAAAGCTTTTTACTATTAAATTAATTGAGGTTTTCTTTCCTTGTACTTTAATTTAATATACATGCTTTAAAACTTGAAATTAGCGCCAAATTTTGTAAAAAGCCTGTACGGCAATAATAAAGGAATGAAAAAAAAATTTAAATTTTCATTAGTTTCAAAAATATTAATAGTTTCAACTAGGACTGGGCGATATTAGAAATTATGTATCGTGATACATCGTCAGTTTTGCATCGCGATATAGCGATGTATCGCGATATAGTCCTTCTTAATTTCATTTACTTGTAATGCTCAAAATTTCATACTCAGATTGATTTAAATCAAGTTATAAATTTGAAGATATGTATGTTTTGCTTAAGAAAGATATTAAATAAATTGACTACAATGTACAAATCTTACTTAAAATATTTATTGAAATGTTTGTTTAGAAATTCATAATACGCGTAAAACAAAGTGTTAAAAACTTTTTTAAAGCGTTTTTTACAAATTAATATTTTCTTGTACTATTATGCATAAATAATTACATAATTGTTAAGTTCGATCGTAATGTTCAATTTCTAAATGAAACGTTAAAAATTATTTGTATGTTTAAAAGAAAGTGCTAAATAAATTTTAGAAAAAAAAAATGCTTTTAAAACACTATTTTTTATTATCATCATTTCAGTTCTTATAGTTCATTTACGTCACACTAGAGCTGCACAATGGGCTATTGGCGAAGGTCTGGGAAACATCCCTGAGGATGATCCGAAGACATGCCATCACAATTTTGATCCTCTGCAGAGGGGATGGCACCCCCGCTTCGGTAGCCC